>NW_015538055.1:2029399-2037117 GCF_001515605.1 Sinocyclocheilus anshuiensis
TGAAGTGGAACCTGTTCGTTGAGTGGTGTTCTTCTCGCCGAGAAGACCCCCGAATATGCCCGATCAGAGTCGTGCTGGCCTTTTTGCAGTAAGGGTTGGAGCGAAGGCTGTCTCCGTCCACCCTCAAAGCTTATGTCGCTGCATTCGCGGCTAACCACGACCCCGTAGAAGGGAGGTCGCTGGGGAAGCATGACCTGGTCGTCATGGATGCAATAATCGCATGCCAATGTGCATTGGCTCGTTTAGTTTACACTCGAAGTAGATTGGTCTCTCTAAGCGAGATCCTAATTTCGTCTGTCATCCGACGTGACGTCTCCGTTCCCTCCTTCAGGGAACGAGGGTTACCATACGTAACCGAGACGTTATTTATATCTTTTGCTGTAGTGTGTCAGTAGGAAATATCAGTTTACATTTCCAAACATTCCTTTTTCCATTAATTGTAATAATCCAGTGAGATTTTTGTTTGCATAAGGAGTCTAACAACAGCCAGTGCTCCACACAGAGATCTGATCTCACCATCATCCAGGATTACATTAAGAAACAGAAAAAGCTGAGGCAGACTAAACCCAGAAGAACTGTGGCAATGTCTCCAAGATGCTTGAGGAAACTTGAAATTTTTTTGTGAAAATACTAATGGCCTAAGACTTTTGTATAAGTACAATTCTTGCCATTTTTTTTTCCTAAAAGTATAGCCCTGATCCAAATGGCCCACTTGAACTCCACAGGAACCATTACCGAAAGCCCATGTGTCAAAGTCCAGACTCTGAGGAGGACCATAAGGGCACAGGGTGCCATTTGGGACAGGGTCTATATGAACCAGGTTGAAAAGCACTTTCAAATAAGGGCATTTTGCCCATCTGCTCCTGCACAGAGCTCTGCAGGCACCAAACTTACATTATGTCTGAGATTTATCAGCTGGGCAGTGTTTAATTTAGACTGAAAGAAATATGAAGCTCTGAAGCCGTGGTACATAAATTCCCTTCTGACTGAAAGGAGTCATAAAGAGCAGCAGGTCTCCAGCAGGCACCCATCAATTAATTTCTCCACCAACTTTGGAGTGCATTTCATGTATGTGGTTTTTCTGAGAGGGTGTAACATCCACAGCGCTAGCCTATCTTCAATATTTGATGTCAAAACATTTCTCTTCAAAGCGGCCAGCTCATAAAAATGTAAACCCTTCATTTTCAAATGCCCACAAGGGAGCAGCAACTTTATTTACTGTCAGTAGCCCACACAATCAGCCCCAGCCCCCAACTGTGCTAAATTCCCTTGAAATATTCAAAGAGAATCCTAAAAAAGCAGTTTATTTAGAAAGGGGAAGCACAGTGGCAAGTTGAGCATGTCCCCTGCTAGTTTTGACATTTACAATTTTTACAACTATACTAAGAGCTCAGGTCTTTACTGTAACACTATGACTTGTGTAACACAATAACGACTGTTTGCTTTTTAAACAATTAATACTATATTGGTCTTATTTGATGGCAAAAACATTTTGTGTGCAATGTGTCACAAGGTGCACACTTTTTCAGATAATCTTTCAATATTTCAGGACAAATCTTCCTTCATAACACTGTTGAGAACATAGCAAGACCTATCATTTAGGATCATGAAACAGTTTACCCAAAAATGAAAATTGTCAATTTATTCACCCTCCTATCCAGGCTGCTCTTCTCCATATAATAAAAATGAAAGATAAAAGATGCTGTCAAGCTCCAAATCATCCTTTATTTTATGGTGCCTTTTTGTCATTTTGTAACTGCCCTGATGATTGATTGATTGATAGACAGACAGACAGACAAAACCTAAGTTTGTTTGCCAGTCTCCCAGTCTGTTTCAGAAGGGTGTTGGGTTTTCTTCTGGCCAGACCGGGAGATGATATAGTAAACAACTTTAAGCATATTTTTAGTAATTTATTTATTTCTTTTCAATCACGAGTTGACAGACTCAGTCCAGATTCACTTTTATTATATGTAAATGAGCAGCCAAGATATTCTTCAAAAAGATCACCTTCTGTGCATGAAAGAAAGAAAGTCTTTTGGGTCTGGAACGACACGGGGGTGAATAAATGATCACAGTATGTTCCTTTTTGCATGAGCTATCCCTTTAATACAGTATTCTTAGATGTATGTTAATCCAGTATTTTCTCACATACTATTCCAATACACTAAACATTAATCAACTAGTACCATTAATTGATTTAATATTTTTTTTAATTAATATAGCATATTGTATTAAACTGATATCACAAAACTTACCTTGGGTGAATGTGGTGATAGTGGCATTTCCTTTCCCCAAGTCAATGAGGTAGCCATGCTCAGTAGCCACAGTAATTTTAAAAGTCACTGCTCCGTGAGGGCTGTCTCTGTCTTCTGCCTTTAATGTTTTACTAGTGATCAGGAACCCAAGGTGACCAGTAGGGAGAATTCTTAATGTTGTACCACCCTTATTAGTCACAACCTGCGGAACTCCATTGTCTACTGGATAAATTGCGATTTTCATCATCTGGGGCTTGCGAGTCACATAAACCGTGTCAGGGAACACATAAAAGTCTGTGTGAGTTCCATCGGTAACAGTAAACGAGAAGCTGTCGGAGGCAGACTCGGTTCCATCGTGCTTATAGCGTATCATGTTTTCATTCAGGTCCTGCTTGGTGAAGGAAGTGACAGGTCGGGTGTTGTTAAACAGCAACTTGCCGTGTACAGGCACCTGGGTGATTGTAAATTTTAAAAGGTGATCGACTGTATCACGGTCCTCCACCGTCAACTCAAAAGGAGTGATTAACTTATTTTCACCTTCATTAACAACCAGATCGTGAATGGTGACCACAGGCTTTTTGTTGTCCACATCCGTAATGGACACGCGGAAGGTGCGGAACACAGGATTGTAGCCATCAGTCACCTCAAACTCAAAGCTGTCCATCTTCACCTCATCATCAGCAGTGTGGATGTAGTAAATTTTATTTCCAGCTAGTTGAAGCTGAGTGAATGAACTAATGGGCATCCCTGGCACATCAGTGCACTCTAAGTGTCCTCGTATAGGGTCACGTGTGATGGTGAACACCAAGTGTTCATCGGGGCTGTTATGATCACTAGTGCTGAGCAGGTCTGTGGTTAGAGTCACCTTTCCTCCTTCTTTCAGAGAAACACCTTTGCTGATCACATCAGGGAACACCATGTCTATTCCACCAACAGTTACATAGAAGTATCTGTCAATCAAAGGGTTAATGCCATCAGTAACATCAAATTTGATAAGGTCACGAACTCCCTCTTGTCCATTGTGAATGTACACAATCATATCTTGGTCGACCTCATTTTGTGTGAAGTTCATTCCAACAGTTATGTTTTCTAGAGCTCCAAATGGTGTTCGCTTTTGTAAAAACCCTTGATTTGGTCCATAACGGATGATGTAGGTCAGAATGCTGTCTTCTGTATCCAGATCAGTGGCTTTTAAAACTTTATTGCTCATTATTTTCGCCTCTCCTACTTCTATTTCAAGGCCATCATTAATCGCCATCCTTGGGGTTTCATCGTCAACCAAAATGATCATAATCATGACGGTTTTCTCCACTGTGAATTTGCCATCAGTAAGTAGAACATCAAAACTATCCTCTGTGGTTTCTGAATCATCATGCTCGTAGACAATACTTGAAGCCTCTTGTATCTGATCGAGTGTGAAGTTTGTGACAGGAATAGTGCCTGAGGTTAACTGATTGATGATATATCCATGTTTCGGAAGTTTTGAAATAATAAACGTAAGCCCATCCGCTGGAATGTCAGCATCAGCACCGTTTAATATTGGAGTGTCAATCACAATGTTCATGCCTTCCATCACAACAAACTCTCTCATATGGATCTCTGGCTTTTCGTCATTGGATGGGATTATCACGATTGGGAAAAAGAGTCTCTCTGAAAAGTTTATCCCATCTGAACACCTGAAAGTAAACCTGTCCTCAACTGGCTCAACACCTTTATGAATACTTTGCACGTAATCAATGTGGTTTTCCCGAATGTCTTTAATGGTGAACGCGCTAATAGCAATCCCTGATCTGGATTTCTCAGAGCCTGGTGCAGGGGAGATGTTTTCTACGTAGCCTGAGGTGGGCTGTACAATAATTGTGCAAAGAAGGTCATCATTAGGGGTGTCGATGTCATTAGCACTAATATGTGAAATTTGGATAACGTTTTTCTCACCCTCTATGACAATGAATTGGAGGCCCACGAAGACCTCAGGGGCCTGACTATCCAACGGCAGAATGGTGACTTGCACGCGAACCCCTTTGATTTTATTTCCCCCAACTGTCCATTCATCAGACATATCGGTAAGTGTAAGATTAAAGAAGTCGTGTTTTGTTGTCAAGCCAATTTCTCCACTATTATGTGCATATACTACCAAGCCACTAATGATGTCTGCTTGAGTGAACCTATTGGAGGGCACACCATTTACTAATACTTCACCAAACACTGGGGGATCCTCTACTATAAAGGTCAGCCTTAGGTCATCAGTGTCCTCGTCTCGACCCTGAATGACGTTGGTGGTGATCTCAGTCACTCCATTCTCCAAAACATCTATGTAAGAGCCAATAGTACCCTCTGGAAGGCTGATGGTTGGTGCTTCATCATCAATAGGCTTCACATTGATCCTGACGGCGATTGTGACAACGTGGACACTGTCACTGACATCCAACTGGAAGAAATCACTGGTTGACTCATCACCATTATGAATGTAAGATATTCTGTCAAAAGATATATCGTCCAAATTAAATGAATTCCCTTTAGTCATGTCAGTGAATGTGTACTTAACCTGACCGTGCTTTGGAGGCTGGGTGATTGTAAACAGAATCTGTGAGCTGTCCGTGTCGGCATCTGTGGTGTCCAGCTCGGCACGTGTGATGACGTGCACCCCTCGTTCTTGAACGGTAAAGCCTGTGTTCGTGATCTGGGGAGGCTTGTTGTCAACAGGCTGTAAAAATATGGTGAAAACTCCATTGGCGCTGTTTCCTGCCGTGTCCTCAACTTTGTAATGGAACTGCACCATATGCGGGGTTATTCCGAGCTCTAGATCAGGAGGTTTGTAGGCTATCTTGTGATGATTTATCTGTGCCTGAGTGAACTCGGTGACTTCTGAATTTGGACTCTCAGTTAAAACGATGCTTCCTAGAATGCCAGGGCTGTTCTCATCTGTGTCGGTGGGTGGCTTGGTAATTGTGTATTTTAAATCTCTGTCTTCTGAGTCCAAGTCTGTGTAGCGCAAGAACTTCTTTCGAAAATAGGTGAGCTGGTACTCATGAACGGTCACTTGCAGAATGGTCCCGGGATACAGCTCTGGGGGGATATCATCAATGGGGAGAACTTTGATGATGAACGAGTTCTCACCTGATTGGTTCGGTGGGTCGTTGTCATCTTGTACATGGAAAACAAACTGGTCCATGATGGTCTTTGTATTATGTGGTCCGATGTGGCTGTAAAACAGCTTGCCTTCTGTAATGTCATGCTGGAACCATTCTGTCACTACTTTCTCATACATCTCATCTTGGGCATTGAACCTCCATGTAGATGGATCCTCCGGTGCATCTGATTGACGAAGTATCACTTCTCCTATAGTAGAGTATGGAGGCACCATGATGAATTTAATAGTTGAATCCTCAGAGTCTATATCTGCTGCACTAAGCATTAAAGAAGAAATGGGCATCATTTGGTTTTTAAACAAAACTAAGCCTGTGTTGGCATTGATTATGGGAGGTTCATCATCAGTTGGCACCACAGTGATGGGAAATAGAAACTCAACTTCATTTTTTCCATCTGTCATTCTGAAAATGATATTATCGCTGTACGTATCGCTGCCATCATGCTGGTAGATGACGCTCCCTACATCAAGATCTGCTGGGGTGAAGAATTTTCGCCTGGACCCCAGAACTGTGAGTTCTCCATGGCGAAGGCCGTTAATAACTGTGATTTGGACGTTGTCTAAGTTGTCCTCGTCACTAATTTGTAGGCTTTGTGAGCTGGACAGTGGCCTGGACTGACCCTCATAAAGCAGTTGGCCAGTGTTACGGGTCACAACCGGAGCTAGAGTGTTCATGGGCTTAACCACTATCATAAAAGCAAAGGGGTCTGACATAGCCCCCTCAGTATCTACAACTTCAAACTCAATTTGGAAAATTCTCTCCACATCTGAATCCACAGAGGGAGGCTTGTAGGCTATTTTAAGATCTTTCAGGTCTGCTTGATAAAAAGACGTGATGGGCAAATTCCTGTCATCTGTGCTCACAATGTAGCCCTCCTCAAAGGACAGCGGGGAAGTGATGTTGAAGATTAAATCATCAGGATTAGATTCCACATCCTCAGCAGCAAGCATATCGTGGGTTATAGCAGTCATTACAAACTGGTCAACTTCCATCATCATCATTGCTACAAAACTCGGTTTAGGAGCAGTGTTTTCCTCACCCTCCTTTATAATGACCACGATTTGGAAAAACTCTTGCTTCAGTACATTTGCTTCTTTATCTTGTAACTCTAAATACATGGGAATATAATCTCGGTTTGGAGAACGATGTGCAAAAGTATGCTGATAGCGAATGTCCATCCTGACAAATTCATCACAGTCCACAGGCTTCCCTAATTTTCCATTATCAATAAGCTTTCCATACCTGGGTAATGAGCTGCCACTGGCCAGATATGTAACTTTACACAAATTAGCATTTCTATCATAAGTAAACTCCAGGATTTTCTTATCAATAGGATTACTCATTCCAAGCAGCTTCTCTACAACTACAGGCATGTGTTTGGTAAGAATCTCAAGCTGAGTGAAAATCACCTCAACTTCCATCATAAAGGGAATGATGACTGTATCAGTCTGAGTATCATATCTGAGCTGAAGTCTTACTCTGTCTTTTGAAGGGCTCCTGGATCCGAAATGCGAGTATTTTACATCATTGGGACCAAATTCACAAGGAAACTTTTTCGGGGACAGCTTTCCCGGTCTCCGTGACAGCGGGTCATTATCCAGAACTGTTATGATGCACTTGTCTCCGGGCTGAACTTGGATAACCAGGTCATTGATTGGATCAATATAGACAGATCTGCCGAAAGGAACCCGTACTCCATTATTTGCAACAAGAATAGCATCCTCTGAAAGTTCAGATCTTAAACCGTACGTTAATCCCAAACTCTGAAATCCCTGTGCAGATGCATCGCGACACAAAGTCAGTATAAAGAGAAACAAGTGCACATGAAACGCTCTACGTTGTCGCTCCTCTGTTATACTCCGAGCCATTTGTGTTATAAGAAAGAATTACTACTACACGTTCGGCACAGTCCGTGGCAAGATGAGAAAGTGAAGCAAGTTAAAGCGCGCAGCAGAAAAATCTCCAATTCGCATCCGCGCAAAGGTGCACCATTCTCCCTGTGCAACTGACACTCTGAATAAACTTCATGCCTCGCGGAGCCGTGCGAGGGAAATCACGCCCCGCTCTCACGCTATTGGCGCACGTTTACGATGGAATGCGTTCGGAGTGCTCTGATTGGTCGCAAGCAGTGTCACACCGAGGCAAGCGGGGACAGATCTGCATGAATCAGATGGAATGACTTGTTGTGGCGTATTATGGCAAGCCGTTTTAGCATTCCTTCCTTTAAACTAACTAGTATCAGGGTTTAAATTGGGCCGGGGCCGTCCGGGGTTTGAGCCCCGGCACATTGACTCCGGGGCTCGAGCCCCCGCAC
>NW_015538055.1:2039858-2046448 GCF_001515605.1 Sinocyclocheilus anshuiensis
GTGACAGCGGGTCATTATCCAGAACTGTTATGGTGCACTTGTCTCCGGGCTGAACTTGGATAACCAGGTCATTGATTGGATCAATATAGACAGATCTGCCGAAAGGAACCCGTACTCCATTATTTGCAACAAGAATAGCATCCTCTGAAAGTTCAGATCTTAAACCGTACGTTAATCCCAAACTCTGAAATCCCTGTGCAGATGCATCGCGACACAAAGTCAGTATAAAGAGAAACAAGTGCACATGAAACGCTCTACGTTGTCGCTCCTCTGTTATACTCCGAGCCATTTGTGTTATAAGAAAGAATTACTACTACACGTTCGGCACAGTCCGTGGCAAGATGAGAAAGTGAAGCAAGTTAAAGCGCGCAGCAGAAAAATCTCCAATTCGCATCCGCGCAAAGGTGCACCATTCTCCCTGTGCAACTGACACTCTGAATAAACTTCATGCCTCGCGGAGCCGTGCGAGGGAAATCACGCCCCGCTCTCACGCTATTGGCGCACGTTTACGATGGAATGCGTTCGGAGTGCTCTGATTGGTCGCAAGCAGTGTCACACCGAGGCAAGCGGGGACAGATCTGCATGAATCAGATGGAATGACTTGTTGTGGCGTATTATGGCAAGCCGTTTTAGCATTCCTTCCTTTAAACTAACTAGTATCAGGGTTTAAATTGGGCCGGGGCCGTCCGGGGTTTGAGCCCCGGCACATTGACTCCGGGGCTCGACATTAAAGCTTCATTAACGCCAGACAAGTAAGCATGCTGAGGTAAAAAATCAAAATGAAAAGTTTTTATATTTTACAGTTAGTTAGTTAGGCAACATCACACAACGTTTTCACCATTACGACTGTTTAATAGTTCAATAAACAGTTCAATAAGCAAGTACAATAATATTAGGTCACTTACATTTTAGGCGGAACCACAGCGCATCTCACAGAAACCAGCCGATTCATTGCTGAATGATTCCGTGTTCTGAACTAATCGGTTGAGTCAAAGTTTCATTAGCCCATGCATAAACATCTGATGAATCAGCCATTTGAACGAATCACTTGAATGAACAACTCAGTGACTCACTCATTAAACGCTCACTACTGGCACCTACTGGCGTTTTAATTTAGTTTAAAAGTATAATTTCCACCATAATTTCTTGTTTGTATATTAAAAAAAAATATTTAAAACAATCTCATAACATTATTCAATGCAATTGTAGTTTTTCAGTGTAAATTATTTAATTTGATAACGTAGAGATAACAATAATCACATTATTATAATTGAATGTATAGATTAAATGTACGAATTTGAAATGAAAGATGAAGTATTAATGAGGTTAGAGGGAAAATGCCCTCTATAACGGTAAAAAATACTTAAATATAAAAAACATGCAGATTTATATTTCACAGCTGATAGAAAACTGATAAGAATATTGCTTCAGAATGAATCATATTTTTTTATTATAATATATATATTAGTGGTGTCAAACGATTAATCACATCCAAAATAAAAGTTTTTGTATATGTAATATATGTGTGTGTACTGTGTATATTTATTATGTGTATATAAATACACACAAATGCATGTATTTAAGAAAAATATGTTATATTTCTATATAAAATATATTTATATATAATATAAATTATATAAATATAAATATATACATGTAAATATTTTCAAAATATATACTCTATGTGTATGTATTTATATAGCCTATACATAATAAATATACACAGTACACACACATATATTACAAAACAAAACCTTTTATTTTGGATGCGATTAATCGCGATTAATCGTTTGACAGCGCTAATATATAAGCCCCAAACCATAGAGCCCCCCTTCCACATATCAAATCCCAACTTAACCCCTGACTAGTATCTATTTTTATTTACTATATGGCTTTCATTTTGGTTTATTTAGAACAGAAACCTTATTTTTCCTTCTGACTTCTAGCATCCCACGGCCTCCTGTTCAAATGTAAGTTGGAATTAAATAAAACAACGTTTAAAATTATTAATTATCAATATTTTTGAAAACTGTGCTTCAAGCTTTGAAATTAAATAAAAATGACATGAAATCACTTTTGAATTTCTTCTTTATTTAAATTGCAATCTAAACATTTTTATATGTACTTTTTTTCTAGAAAAACTGAAAGAATAAAATCGACTGACACAGTCACATATCTTACCACAGCCTTCTTGATAGAATCAGTCTGCACTGGACAGGAGAATGCTTCCCTTCAGCACAGGCATTCAAACTGACTTGGTCAGAAAGTGCTGCGTTAAAATGTATAACATTTTTTGTTCTTCGGTTTCATGAAATAATCATGATAAAGTGAATAAAGGCAATATCAAATAAAGTGAAAAATAGTCACAAAGCAGAAAACAAATGATACAAAAGATCAAATGGTAAGATAATGCAAAGACATTTTCCTTCCTATAATTGTCTGATATGCATTATAGGCTCTCGTGAACTTCCCTGTGGTATATATATAAAAAAAGTCATTCAGTCCAACTGGTTATATTGCAAAGATAGTCAGTTGGACTGAATGATTTATTTATTTATTTATTTTCAAGAAAATCTACGTTTTTAATCTAACATTGCTGTAATATTGGAAAGAAAAAAGACACCCTGTTGATTTAATACAAAATAAATATTTTCAACATTTGATTTAAATCTGTTTTGTCCAAACAAAAGCCAATTATTCTGTAATTTTGGAAACAACATGCTGTCTTTGTAAAATAATGCTTACTGTTTCGCACATATATACTGTACAGTACAAATGGGACTGAACACATGAAAACATTCAGCTGTCTTATATAGGCTATATATTCACATATATAAGATATACATATACATTCTGGTTAATTTGCATTTAAAAAAATGGAAAACCCCCGTAGTGGTATAATCTATGTCATTCTCCTCACTGTTAGCGATTTCTGTAAATTACACAGTATTTAACTGTAATATGAACTGTACTTTACTGTAAAACAGCTATACAGTACGTTACTGTATTTTAAAGTTGCATTATGGGAAATATCCTCTTGGCGCCATTAAAATACAGTATTTTTCATTTACTGTAAATCCAAATACAGTTAAAAAAAATGAGCGCGAAACCTGACCAATGACAGAAAGGCTTTTTTTCTGCTTGGAGAAAGAAGAAGAAGAAGAATCTTGAAAAGGAAGACGCACACACCTCGCAGCTGCAAATGTATGTACAATATTCCTGCTTTTTCATTACATATTTGGCGAACTGCTGCCAGTAAGTTACTGTAATTTCTACAGAAAATTTTTAACAGTGCTGTATTCTATTCCAACTAAGGTTTTTAGAATATACCCTCTAAATGAGACTCTTAAATCAGGCATGTCAGTTATTTAGGTCAAATGTTCCTTGGGACTATAGCTGCGTTTCACACATGTGATGGGTTTTATTGACTTATAAGACATGCACATCTTTCTGTGCAGCTGCCAAAGGATGTGAGAGAAGAGAGCAGGTGTTGGGGAGAGAGAGAGAGCTGAGTGAAGATAATACACTCAACAGCGGTCTTTACAAACCATATCTTTATATTTTATTTAATCAATGTATTTAAACTGATATGAAATACAATAATGCTTGCATGGTAAATTATAAAGGCAAGTGGTTTATTAAATAAAGTAATCCAAAGGTTATTGTCTTTTATATTTAAAAAAATCTGTATTTCATTCAACATTTGCCAGTGTAAAATTATCATATGAAAGATTCTGCATAAATGATAATGTGAGACCAATTTCAATCAAAGGCATTTTTGAATATCCCCGAGAGTGTAACATTCTTACTGAGAAATTCAAAGTACCATAACTGCACGAAGAAACCTCTATCCACACACACACAGTCTCACAAACTCAGACAACCAACTATTTTGACATCCTGCTGTTTGGCTGATGTTTCCAGTAAGGCTTAAAATTATGCACATCACAGAGGAATTTAGCCCTGTCAACACCCCTAGTGTGAATCAGACATAGCAGATTAGAGGTGCCTAGTGCTGATTTATGGACCTATTGTCCATTCCAGAGATTTGGAATTTTCTATTTGTAATGCACAATCAGAAGAGCTTAAAAGGTTGTAACTGTATGACACAATTAATAAGGTTTCTCACTTGTGACTTGCACGAAGATTAAAAAAAGGTTTTCCAACACTGACTTCAGGGAAATGGGCAAAGTGAAAGCTTTGAGTGTTTATCATCGCCCGGCTGCAGCCCTGTATTTAACTTAATGGTTATTTTGGTTTTATTGGATGTGTAGGAAGCTGCAGATGTTCTCAAAAGATGAAAGGCAGCAGTGAAAAGGTCAGCAGTTTGAATGTTAGCTTGTCTGCATTATCATGTGTATTTAAAACAGATATTACTATTACTTTCATGAAATACACTCTTTAAGATCACAATCTTTTATACTTCTTTTGCTGGTACATGATTTATCATGGAGATAAAGTTATGTAACAATAAAGAGAATGTGATACATCCTACATCCCCTTGTATGAGCCCAGATTATTGTAATTACCTCAGTCTGAGCCTACACGTCAATTACAGCACGAGCTCTCTACATCTCTATCTACAGTGTATAAACCCAGCATTACCTGGGCTCCATTCAAATCTATTTATTTTCTAAAGCGCTTCCTCCAGGGGACTTTCCGCTCAGGATCTTATGTTCTCTTCCTGGCTTGATTTAAGAATACCCCTTCCGTGCTATTATGATAAACGTATTTTGCCACCAGACATTATAGCAGTTCATCTTCTTTTAGTGTTTCCAGAACATCACTTGTGGTTGTGTGCCCAGACTTGACGTGTTGGATAAGTGTTATTCAGGACATTTGGTCCTTGAGGGGGTACAAACACCTGGTCACTTCACGCGTTTAGATTGATCAGACTTGGCCACATACAATTCCATTCATTTAGGATCAGTATGTTTTTTGTTTGTTTGTTTTTGGAAATGAACACTTATTCAGCAAGGTTGCATTAAATTGATCAAAAGTGAGTGACAGTATAAAGACATTTACAAAGCTACAAAGAATTTCGATTTAAAATAAATGTTGTTCTTTTGAAGTTTCTATTCATTAAGAAATCCTGAAAAAAATGTTTCCACAAAAATATTAAGCAGCCCAACTGTTTCAACATTGATAATAAGAAAAGTTTCTTGAGATTGACATTAAAGACTGGAATAATGGCTGTTGAAAATTCAGCTTTGCTATCACAAGAATAAATTACATTTATTCTTACGTTAATATATATATATATATATTAGCAGTTATTATAAATTGTAATAATAATAAACAATACTACATTTTTATTGTATTTTTGGTCAAATAATTGAAGCATTTGTGAGAGTAAGAGACTTCTTTTTAAAATATTATTTTTCTTTAAAAAAATCTCACCGGTCCAAAACTTTCAAACAGTAGTATAAATCTGTGCAAAATTGATATAAATCTAATCTACTCAGTGGTTTAATTAATCAGATCGTTATACAACTTAAATGCATCTTCGAGGGCTTTAATGCTATTGGAAAATGCACAAAGTGACCAAGTCTAAATACCATCTGAGGCTATTTAACATTACATTGTCCTAATGTTAAATAATGAAACTAATTTACATATTTCAAGTTCATGTTTGACAGTTTTAACCTATTTTAAAACAGATGTAGCAGCATGTCTATAAGGTTCATAAAATATTGAATAATGCAAACAGACAAAACAAGGCAACTCGGGTACTGTAACTCTCAAAGCAATGTCTTTCATACATTTGTGAATTATTGAGTTTCCTCAAGAAAAACTGACTAAATCTGACTATAGCTTTACAGACAATTTTCAGCTATGAAATCACCTATCAGATATTATCTGTATGGTTGAGGAAATCTAGTGGGCTTGTATGACATAATCTGGCACAAATTTTTCTTTGCATCAATCAAGACTGGGTGGTGGAATCAAATATGTTGAAGAATTAAAGCAGATTTTGTCTTACATTTGAAAGCATTAGCCTATAAATTAAGATTAAGATAGTTTAAAGTGGCTTAACAGCACAAATTAATAACTTTGACATCATCATATAGATAAAGAAAACCTGCTGTGCTCTGTAATGCTGCCGATTTTCCATGTGGAATTCAACTTTCATAGCTGCCAAGCTCTGCAGTTATCATTCAGTCTTTCTGCTGCAACATTCTCTGAGTTTATCGGGTCTATTTTTTGCCTGAAATGCACTCGGTTATGACAATGCAGCCCACATATCTCATTAGTGCTATTTTAGTTCACTACTGCACTGGCTATGGCCTGTGTTTGATTGGACATGCTCTCCTGCCAGACAAGGGAAGCTTGTTGTTAAAACATGTCAACACAATTTTTATGACAGATGTGTTCAGAGCAAACTATGGAAGCCCGTTTCCGCCACTGAATAAAAAAAAAAATATATATTATTGCGACTTTTTATCTCACAATTCTGACTTTTTTTCTCACAATTGCGTGATACAAACTCGAAATTGCGAGTTATAAAGTCAGAATTGCGAGATATAAACTCGCAATTGCGAGAAAAAAAGTCAGAATTGTGAGATAAAAAGTCGCAATAACCTTTTTTA
>NW_015538055.1:2046487-2049524 GCF_001515605.1 Sinocyclocheilus anshuiensis
ATATTTTTTATTCAGTGGCGGAAACGGGCTTCCATAGCAAACAGAGGTCAAAACAGAATATGTCAGAGGTGCAGATGTCTGGGCTTGTCTTTGAGACTAAGTAAATGGTTGAGAAAATGGATTGGGAGTGTAAACATCAAAGAAAGTATCATCTATATTTATGAAGATTGTTAAAGGCTGAAAAAGTTCTACAGCAAAACGCTATCAAGATATGTTGTTCAGATGCATTTGCATAAAATGCTTTTAAAATTACTTTAATGAGTTGTTCTGTGAATTGCTTTAAAGACATTTTTCTAGGATTAAGATATCAATCACCCTATTCTCGCCTACATCTACAGCTCATCTAAACAACCATTACATGCGTTTACAGGAAAAGATGCGCTACTGTTGCAATCCTTTGAGTCTGTAAGATTTTTTAAATGTTTTTGAACAAAGTCTCTGATGCTCAGCAAGGCTGCATTTATTTGATCAATACAGTAAAAAACTGTAAAAACAGCAATATTGTAAAATTACATTTTAAAATAGCTGTATTCGATTTAAAGATTTTTTAATGCAACTTATTTATGTGAAGGCAAAACTGAATTTTCAGCAGCCATTACTCCAGTCTTCAGTGTAGCATGACCCTTCAGAAATCATTCCAACATGCTGATTTGATGCTCAAGAAACATTCTATATTGAAAACTGTTGTGCTGCTTAATTCTTTTGTGGAAACTGTGACACATTTTTTAGATTCCTAGATGAATATAAATTTAAAAAGAACATTATTTATTTAAAATAGACAATTATTATTGTCTTTACTGTCACATTTGATTAATTTAATGCATCCTTGATGAATAAAAATATTAATTTCTTTTAAAATAAAATCTTTTGAATGGCAGTGTATAGCACACATTTCAAACCAAAGTGAATTTTTTAAAGATAAAACTGTCAATAATAGTTATTTTATTTCAGTTATTTCAATCAAAGTAGTTTACTTTCATTATATTACACCCAATGTGATTTATCTACATTATTTCTTGCTTTGAAATGTTCAAATATGGCCTAAAACCATATTTGTATGAGATGCGTGCTATAACTGATTCTGAAATAGTAATAAGCAGAAAGATAAATTCATATTATAGTTGTGCCGGAGGAGGCGCTGGGAAATAAACTTGTCATAGATAATTAACATCAGAAGTTACTCAGTTATAAAACAAGCTCACTCAGGAGAAACCCCTCAGACCCTAAACTTTTAAACAGTTGTTAATAAGTCTCAAGGCCTCCAGCTGTTCAGTTGGTCAGTAAGACACATTAGGGGTCACCTGTTCTAATCCTGCTTTGGGCCAAATCTACATCCACACCCAGCACGATACAATTTCTGCCCGATGGACCCTCAACCCATGCTGGCACATGCTGTATATCCACCCTATACTGCAGTATGTGGAAAGAAAATGTTTTAGCAAAAATATGTTTCATATTATAGAGTTCTGAAAGCCTACAAGGTCTTTAGCACATAAGTATTTAATTTCAAATGGTTTATTTCACATTGTAGAATAGTATACACAGTTTGTTAAGATGTTTTGGTTTCTTGTAAAAAAAAAAATAAAATTCATCTTGTTGGATGAAAAAAGTGGAAATTACATTTTGCAAATGCCATCACCCCTAACGAGTTTGTTTACAGAGTAACCAAGGTCTGTAAGTGCTTTTTTAATGAATAGTAAATTAATTCAGCATGATACTGCATACCACATCCTTTTAGAAAAAACGGTTTCTGCTGTGTGTTTTTTTTTAAGTATCACGAGTATATATATATATATATATATATATATATATATATATATATATATATATATATATATATATATATATATATATATATATATATAAACAATATATGACATTACAACATTTTTAAAATATAAATACTTTATGCTAAAGAAGCAATGCCCTCTGGGTTTTTACAAATTCATTATTTCGGAGTGCTGTCAAACTGCCTTCTAAAGGTTAACATCAATGGTGGCTAATACTGCTTTGTTTTGGGGTTGACAAAAATATTTTCACTGTTCCCTGCTTGCCATTAATTAAGTGCAACATTAATCTTTCATTGAGCAACTCAAAAGTTTCAAAAGTTAAGCTTTTTCCACTAGACTTAACAGCAGGTATGACACTATATAGTCCAAAATGTCTGCCTCGAGAGATTGAGTTTTTTTTTGGATGAACTGGTATTTAACATATGATATGGTACAAAACCATTCAGAATTTTATTTGGCATTTACCTGAACACCTTACACTCTCTCAAGTCACTTTCACTGTTCAGGATCAATATAAAGCCAATTTAAAGCACCAGTAATTGGTTTTTAACCAGGGCTAATCTTGCTTCACTTTTTATGGTAAACGTTTGTAAGAAAAAGTCATGCAAAAGACATGCATACAACCTTAAAGTACATAAATTACAAACAAAAAAAACAAAATTACATATTTCCTCTCAATACTGGCCTTTTACAGGTCAGGGAATGTGCATTTAGATCGTATGTAGCTCCGAACTGCCCCCTTGTGCCCGCTTTACAGACATGCAACCATTTAAATGTCATTATTTATAGAAAACTAAGATTGCATGCCCAAATGCATACATCTAAGATATGCAACAAATGCAGTCTTATAAACCCATAAAGCACACATCAGATTCACCCAGGACTGCACTCTTTTACTCAAACCAGTAAGAAGAAAGAGATTCATTTAGTAGAAAATTTGATTTGCGAATAGATGGCGCTGTAACGAAAACTGTCACATTCCCCATGGTCTACCTCGCAAAACACTGTATTACAAGTATATATAGGTAATAGGTAATAGGTAATATATATATATATATATATATATATATATATATATGTGTGTGTGTGTTTTTTTATACAGGCATCATTTGTAGCCTCATTTGACTTCCAAGATCATTGTAATCAAATCTGCTTAGTTTACATCAGCTGGTTTCAAGCTGCTATTCTGAACAACAATGGGAATGAAAACGTTAACTGTAAAAAAAAAAAAAAAAAAAAAAAAAAAA
>NW_015538055.1:2049581-2063402 GCF_001515605.1 Sinocyclocheilus anshuiensis
TAATTTCACTGTGACGCTGTATATACAAGCACTCAGGCAAACTAAACACAATTTGACCACAAGCAAACTGCCCAAACAGCAGCTTGATGACCAGCAGATGAATCAGATTGTCATCAGTCATGGGATACTCCCATCCTGACCACTTCCAAACCCAGAGATTATGACTGATCTACATTACTGAAGTACTTATTATATTATCTTATTGTTTTCCATATTTAGTTAGCACAGTTATTGCTAATGTGAAATCCCAACTAAGCACTAACTCTGTTCATGGTGTGTGTGTGTGTGTGTGTGTGTGTCCACTACTGTGTGTGTGCACTTGGATGGTTTAAATGCAGAGCACAAATTCCGAGTATGGGTCACATACTTCGCCACACATCACTTCACTTCAATTCACTTTATAAATTGCATTTACAGTTGTGGTCAAAATTTTACATACACTTTGCAGTATCTGCAAAATGTTAACTATTTTACCAAAATAAGAGGGACCATACAAAATGTATATTATTTTTTATTTAGTACTGATCTAAATAAGATATTTCACATAAAAGACATTTACATATTGTCCACAAGAGAAAATATTAGTTGAATTTATAAAAATGACCCCGTTCAAAAGTTTACATGCGCTTGATTCTTACTGTGCTGTTACCTGGATGATCCACAGTGTTTTGTGTGTTTTTTTTAGATGGATCTCAAAATCATACAGTCATTGCTGGATAGGGTTCAACTATGCAAAAGATGCTGGAAATCCAACAAATTTGTGGGACCTGAAGGATTTTTCTGAAGATCAGCAGGCAGTTTAATTGTTCAGGACAAACATGAACAACTATCACAAACAAAAAAACACTGTGGATCATCCAGGTAACAACACAGTATTAAGCGTATGTAAACTTTTGAACGTGGTCATTTTTATAAATTCAACTATTATTTTCTCTTGTGGACTATATGTAAACGTCTTTTATGTGAAATATCTCATTCAGGTCAGTACTACATAAAAATACAATGCATTTTGTATGATGCCTCTTATTGTCAGGATCATCAGTCACCTCTGCACACTACATCTCCCACAATCCCCCCTGGCTTTCACCTGCACGCACTTCACAATCATCACACCTGCCTGCCGTCCTCATCAACTCTCCATAAAAGCCAGCACCACACACAGGCCTCGTCTGTTGTCGTGTATGGCTAAGACTGCATCCATTTGGATTGTTACTCACCTGAAGAATACTTACCTCCTTGTTCCTCTCCCACGTCCCTGTTTCCAGTCTCCCAGTGATCTTCCAACAAGACAACAGGAAAGAGTTTGGTATCTCTCAGAGGCTATCCTCTGCTCTGCTGTCTAAGATTTGTGTTCAGTTCTGTTAATAAAGTGTTTCAGATCGTTTTGAAACCTTACTGGTCTGTCCAGTGTGTGTTTCCCTGACAGTTATTTTGATAAAATAATTAACGTTTATGTAAAAAGTGTATGTAAAATTTTGACCACAACTGTATACATCTTAAACATACAATACACACTATGGAAAAATCTGCTTCAATACACTTAAAGTTTCTTGATAATTTCTGCAGTTTATACGACATTATTTTATCAACTTGTTTTTCATCAGTAATTAGATTCAAGATGGTGGAAAGTGCAACAAACTTCAGTGAAGTTGTTAACTTAAGTGCAGGTTGTAAATTTGGCACCACATTGATTTTAATAAAGGCAGCATATAAAGCAATATTAGTGAATTTTTCCCCCCTTTTTTTTCGGTGTAGAAATTCTTTCATTGGAAAATGATGCCATATGGATCAAAAAATTACCAATACTGCATGATGCTTCCAACATTATACCATAGTGACATTTCCATCAGCGGAGTTCACGACAACATTCACTACATCACATGAAACCAAATGTTTACTTGGTTTGAAAGGTCACTTGCCTTATTCCTGCATAGCTATTCTTCAAATAGAGCCCTATTTTGTCATGTAACCTTATCAAGGAGCACCTTCTGTTTTTAAACATGTGTAATGACATCAATGCATGAATGCTGATCTGATCTGTGAGGGAACAGCAGTATTAAAATGCAAGCAAAACAATCCTCATTTAAACTGATTAGGTTTACTGACTACTTAACATTTTTATTGACTCTTCATAGGCAACAGTCATGTGGGAGCAGAAGCCATGGTACTCATTACAAGTTGTTAGGAGACCTTGGGAATGCTTTATTTCCAACAAATATTTATCTTATAGACTAGAGATGTACTTGCATATAATGATGCAGTGACCGGGGCACAGGTTTTGATTTATAAAATGATGGTGGTGGTCTGTTTTACTCTGTGTCATTTGTAAGCAGCCAGGCAGTGTAAGCAGGAAGAACGGTACAATGTCAAAGTAGTAACATGTCAGTGTTTCCTTGTAAAGAGAGCTCTCTGTCTAACAACAGTGGCTTTACAAGAATGGAACTATTTCCTATTATGCATACAAGAGAGCAATTGTCCAAAGATATTGAATTCTTGGAATAAGGGATAACAAAGTATAATTAGCTATGCTATCCCATTTATTACAGGGCTACTCAAAGAAATATGTGAACATAAGTCTTGAAACATTTTAAAGCCTTGACTAAAAAAATAGTTCATTAAACATACAAAACAATCGTCCCAACCACAAGACAGACACTGCATAAATACTACAGTAATATTAATTCTGAAGTCCACTGAAGTGATTTTCACTACAATTGATTACTGAGACACAAGATGACACAGTTGCGACTCCTTGGTGTGATTCAAGAGACATAAAAATAAAGTGCAACAGCTGAGTTCACTAAGTAAAAATGATCACATTAATTTTCTCTTAATAACTTATGAACCTTTAAAGACAGAACTACTGTGAGCTACATGGTATATGCTTCTATTGAAGCCATCAGCCCACATAAGTTCAACTCACTGAAAGACCTTCCTTTCTATTCCACCAAAGGTCCTTTACAGTGCAAAAAAAAAGTTCTTTAGCTCATTAAAATGCATTTTTCACACTGAGAAAAAAATGGTTCTTTTAAGAATTGTTCACTGAAAGGTTTCTGAGGAACCCAAAATGGTTCTTCTATGGCATTGCTGTGAAAACTCCCTTTTGAAATCTTTATTGTTAGAAGTGTATGCTCCCAAACTACTTACATATTTGTGTGTGTACATATATGTATATTGCAAAATATGCAATTTTGCATATTGTCATTTGCAATGCTTCTTGGGATTGTAGTTCTTTCCCTCAGCTCTTAAGCACACTGTCGTTTTGTCTTTTGCATTTTTTCATCTGTATTTTTTGATTTTGAGTTTTTTTCCATTTTCAAATACTTTTTGCTTCAAATCAAAGTTTGTAATGTTATAATGCACCTTGTTGCTGGCTGGTTTGTTACATGACTTATAACTCTTTAATCAACTTTTTTTTTTTAATATTGGAAATCCCTATTGGAAAAATGAGTGGAAAAATACTTTTAGACTCAAGGCTGCTGAAAAAAGTGGACGGGAACTGTTGCGCTCTATAGTGGGGGTTTTGTTTATATGGATAAGTGGACCGATATACACCTTTGGCAACATTAGGCAACATCTGACAGCTGGATGGAGTGACTGAAAAATCTGAATTATTTATTCATTTGGCACTGTTTAATCAGTTTTAAAATGAATTTCCTAAAACATGCTTGTCGCCATTTTGCAGCATGCTGAAGTTGCTCCATCCATAAATATGATTGAAAGTAGGTTATATTACATAACGTCTCGGTTACGTATGTAACCCTCGTTCCCTGAAGGAGGGAACGGAGACCCTTCCTAATGGCAATGAATCTCTTTTCTTGTTCCTGAGATACTTTCATCTGCTTGAATGATTGAGTCATTAAACAACCTGCAGCAGGAGATTCCTTTCAGATGATGCTACCCAGAGGCTGCTAAAATAAACTAGCAGATGATTAAAAAACAGTTGCTGCTGTATTTTGCTTTATGAACTTAAAAATGTGGGATTTCTCATAATTGGAAGATGGAAATGCTTTGGACTTGTTCTATTATTTACAGTAAATGGATACATATACATTCTGCCATCTTTCAGAACCTCAAAGCTGTGTGTCATTTTACATCAGATACAATATCTGTTTTTCTCAGTAATGAACCAATCATCGGTGACTATAGCTGCAGTAACACCATTTCACCATTTTAAACAGGAAGTGACACGGGCTGAAGTGTAAGTACTCAAAAGTTCACACATTAGGGATCACAGGCTGTGAGAAGTTGACATGTCTCACTTTTGCAGTTAGAGGGATCTGCTCCCTGAGGAGCCATCAGTGAATGATGAAACTGTGGGACACACAAACTCCTACACTAACTGTCTGAGAAACAGACCAGAATATAGAATGGTGTTCCATGAGGAAAAGTTAAAAGTCTTACAGAAAAACACACAAGCTGTCGCTTTGCTCAACCTGGCTTTTAATGGCAATCTTTGGTTTAGAACATCCTGTGCTTTTTATAGCTCTATCGTCGTGAGTGTGGGAAGCCAGGACCAAAGACTTTAGCAAATATGTTTCATAAACCACACACACAAAAAAATAAAAGTCCACACGCATCTGAGAGTGAAGGCCCTCAAATTACATCTATGCCGTTTTGTGCCTCAAGTTCAAATAAAGTAACCATGCATTATCTATGGCTGAATTCTTTAAAAAAAATCGAATTAATTACATCAGTATTTGCTGAGAAAAGCCCCCTAATGAAGATTATTTAAAAATATTATTTTGCAAAACTCCAAACACAGTATCATTTTAAATAGTTAAAGACCTCCACTACACTATAAAATGGGAAAAGAAACAAATACTAAATACAAAATCTTAGATATGCAATGCATCTTTTTTTTCATAACAATTCAAATGATTTGATTGAAAATTCTGTTTGTGCGGTCTTTTTTTAAATAAATGGCACTGTTTAATATTAATATATATAATGTAAAGTATATTCAATTCTACAGCTACATAAAACACCTGACTAGAAGTGTATATAATATAATATAATCATAACAGACATCCTTATAATCATTTGATCTTATATGGATTTGGATTTCTACCAACAAAAAATTTCATTTTAGTCATGCAAAGGGAACTGCTTTATCTGTTCCAGCCAATCTAATGGCAACAAAGCCCATAAGCAATCTGTCATTTTGTGTGTGATCAGATGGTCAATCATTCACAAAACCATCATTTATCACACACACACACACACACACACACACACTGATTGCATCAATTAATATGAACCAGGCTGGATATTCAGAGACAGCTGTATATTTCTCAGTCTGCCATGGTAAATAATTATCTGCAGTGGCTGTCACAATCAATTACCATAAAGAGAACTAAACGATCATTCATTCATTCAGGTCTGAAGGAAATATCTACTTACTAACACTATAAAAATGCAAATCAGCACTTCTGTTTTGTGGAGGTGAACCACCACTGGGAACGAGAAGGGATGAGAGATGTGCTTCAGAAGTAGCTCTCTCCTATGAGAACAGGTGAACCCACGCCTTACATAGAGACAAATTTATCTCTGTCCAGAAAAAGTGCTGCCCACACTTACTGTGGCTAGACAGGTGTTTGAGCTTCTCTCTAAATGTCAATACTTTAGCTTTTAGAAATAGCACTTCAGATAGTCTGACAGATTAATTGATTATATATCAAGCATTATTCAAAGATCCCTATCAGGTGAAAGGGCCATTTTTGCTGGTTAGTGCTGGTCTAGATTAACTAGGCTGAAGAAAGACGTCTTGATGGTTAAGCTAGTTAAAACAGGGACACAGTATTTAAAGCACATGATGCTTACCAAGGGCCATCTCGAAAAATATTATTAATAAAATATATCAGAAAATGGGTTGCAAACACAAACTTCTAGAGTAATGTCAAAATATGAATATTTAGAGTGACTGATGTTTATGGTTCCTCCAGAATATTTGAATTTGTAATTTAATATATACTTACATTCTGAAGGTGCAGAAGAAACTCTTAATCTAATTTTCAAATATCAAAGTCTGACATTTTTCACCCATCAGATGGGATGCACCATAAAAAGGCATAAAAAAACAATCCCAATTTGCTTTGTTCGAAACAAGAAAACTTCAAAACAAAGCAATAAAATCCACAAAGGAACTTAAATGAGTGTGATTCACTAGCTTTGCTTTTTTTCGTCCCCATGTCTGTCACCATCAGCATTGCAAATTCTGTTTAATTCTGTTCAAACTGTGCTTACTGTCATTCTGCTGCTTTGTTCAAACTCGTGTGTGTTTGTGTGCATGTTTGCATTTGCTGGTATGAAAGAAAGAGACAGATCACCCTTTTCTCTTGTCTGGGTTTCATCCAGTTCCATCAGCAATGAGAAAAGCTGCTCACTTCCCTTTATAGAGGAATATGCAAATCAAAGATTGAAAAACTGCAATTAATCCACATTTTACACAATGGCATGGCAACAGCTGCAATCAATGTGTCGAGGCTGCACTGTTTTTACGGAGGTGGATTTTGTATTTCCTAGGACCTAGATCAATGGCTTGATCATGAACTAGCTGAAGTGATCGTTTTTTCTTTCAATCTTTCCAGCCTCTAATCCACACAAAAAGAAGTGACAGTGGAATATTTAAAGATATAATTCACCCAAAAATTTAATGCCATCCCTCCATAAGAGAGAACTTTCTCAGAACTTTGGCTCACATTCTGGCAAAGTTATCTCAAAGTTATTAACAAGCATTCTTCCCGTAACATTAATAGAATGATTGTTCAAATTATCCGATCTTTAATAATCTTCTCAAAACATTAGAGCAAAAACATTATTTATACCTCCTTCGTGTTTTTTTTTCTGAAATATTTTAGTTGGACATTCGTCTAACATTTTTGAAAAGTTACTAGTTTCAGAATGAGAACATTCAAAAGTATAGTTTCCAAAATGTTTGCAAAATGATAAAATGGAATGTTCCCTAAATGTTCGCATAACCTAGAATTTTGTTTTAAATTTAAAAAATAACATTTTCATAACTTAATGAGCAATAAACATTCTTAGAACATATTTTTATTAGCTAGGCTAAACTTGTATGACTTTCTTCATTCTGTAAAACACAAAAGGAGACTTTCTGAAAAAGTGCTTTTGCATCCGTTTTTGAAACCTGAAAACCTCAGTCACATTGCATGGAAAAGATCAGGATTAAATTAAAAATGTCTCCTTTAGTGTTCCACAGATGTAAGAAAAACGTTATGACTGAGACAGGAGCTATTTTGTAATGGAAAAAAAGCTACAGAGCTGCATGGTTTGGTCAGACAGCTGTAGTGAATTGATTACAGTTGTAAAGTAAACATTATCCAGACACTGGTTTACAAAAGTTATTTTGCTTACATAATACACACGCCAAAGTCTGTCTCCAGACTGCCGTCCCGTATCTATGATCTGATGCACAACACAAGCAACAGGAAATATGGCACTAAACTACACTTCAGTGGAATTACATCTACACAGCTGAATTTCCTAGCCACATTTTTGAACATCCGCCAAAGAGTCATGTGACAACATAATTTGACCATAAACACAATGTTTTGTAAAATAGGCTATTGTTAGACTAAAGACTACGCTGATTTGTGATGTTTATTTCAAGTGATAGACAGAAACACTGTTAAATGCTTTAATGTGTCTTTGTTTGTAGCTTCCCTTACGAAAAAGAAATTTATTCAAGTGTACTATTAGTATACTTCTTTTAAACTAAAAATAAGAAAGTATACTTTCAGTCTACATTTTATGTACTTTTCAGAAATGTGCTTTATGTACTTCTCAGAAATATACTTAAAATGACATTTAAGTATACTTGACTTATACTTAGAAAAAGTCTAAATATATTTGAGCTATACTTGTGCTCTGGGAATCCATCTTTTCATTGTTATACAGTAGGGGATGCTATTACACATCTACTGTACAAAATTTCCAAAACACAAGCGAAGAAGAAACCGAAACAACAGATGCTTCCACATGTAACGTAACACGATCAGACATAAAACAGCATCAAAACTGTGTGATGTTATGGAATAAAATGTCGACCCATGAAGAGGTACTAATGACTGTCAAGCTTTGGGCTGTTGATTGACTCCATATACGTTTTGATTATCATTATCATTCATCTTTTTTTGTTCAAAATGTTGTTTATTTATTTATTTATTTTTATTTATGAAACTTACCCACATTCATGTGTTTATAAAAAAGAATGCATGAAGCTAGAATAAAATGTTTTTGTTTACAAGCAGATACCCCGTTCTTTCTTTTGGTGTTTTGTATGTTCAGATGTATGTTCAGATATTCATATAACAAAACATATACAAATTAATACCTAAATAGGGACATAGTAGTATACTTAAAGTATGATGTAAAGTTCACTTGAAGAAAACTTACGAGTATACTTGCAGTATAAACTACTAAACTAGTTACTAAATGCTAAAAGTATTTACTTAGTAAACTATCAGCATGCCTATAAGTTCACTTTTAGTATAGTTGCAGTACAAACTAAAAACATAGATGTAAACTAGTTGTGTACTCAAAGTTTACTACTGTTATACTTAAAGTATACTTAAAAGTATACTTTTATATACAAAAAAGTGGGCCAATTTAGTCCCAAGGAGTATTGAAATAGTACACTTACAAGTATACTACTAGTACACTGATATTTGTATACTTACTACATAAAGTATACTTAAAAATATACTTGAACTTTACTCAAGTATACTTAATAAAATAAACTTGAAGTATACTTCTTTTTGGTAAGGGTTTGCATTCAAATTTCGCAACAATTCTGTGTTTTGTAGCCTACTAGCTTATATGCTAACAGGCTAGGCTAAAAGGGATTTAGATTTAGAGAGTTCCTCACAACTAAATGTCAGTTGCAATATTTAAATGCTACAAAGTCCCATAATATGAAGACATCACAAAATCAATGACGTTCATCTCAACATACTCTTAAACAACCCTCCCAGCAGAAATGTCAGCTGTCTGTGAAGTTTTGTGCAAGTTTATTAGTTTATTAATAGCCGATGAGTAATTTTCTGGGGTTTAGACAGAGGAATTATTTTAACTCAATTTATTCTCTCTTCAAAGAATTGCATAAACTTGCAAAATGCACTGTGGGTTAACTGAGCGCACACAAATCCTTTTCGCCCCCAAGGGTTCAGAGATGAAACACAACACCAGATATTTGAAGAGCTTGCAAGTGGAGAGTCCTCTGGTACAACAATCAGACATCATTATTTGCACTGTCTAATTGTGTAGTGCTTTCAGATCAGAGCTTATGTGAAATGCTTTGAGCTATTTACATATTTATTTAATTTACTTTGAGCCATTTATATATACATAATATAGTGCCTTTCAGAGCAATAGGTTTAACTCAGGCTGCAGGTTAAATCTTCAATTACTTACACTGCCATTTAAAAATTTGGGCTCAGTACGGTTTTTTAAAGAAATAATACATTAAATTGGTCAAAAGTGACAGTAAAGGCTTTTGCATTGTTACAGTTATTTCAAATAAATGTTGTCCTTTTAAACATTCTATTTATTAAACAATCCAGAAAAAATATCGTTTTCCACAAAAAAAAAATATTTAAAAAACATAACTGTTTTCAACATTGATAAGCAACAGCAAATAAGCATATGAATGATTTCTCAAAGGATTATGTGACACTGAAGACTGGAGTAATGGCTGCTGAAAATCCTGCCATCACAGGAATAAATTACACCTTAAAATATATTAAAATAGAAAACAGTCATTTTAAATTGTAGCAATATTTCATCATCGATTTTACATCAAATAAAGACAGCCTTAGTGAGCATAAGAAACTTTGTTCAATACATTAAAAAAATCTTACTGACATCAAACTTCTGAACTGTAGTGTTATTGAAAAACAACCACAAGAAAAAATAATGGTGAAAGAAATATGTATCATGTTTCATTGATGTATCATGACTACACCTCAATCTGGAAAGCATAAGAAACATCTTACAAATCTCACAGTCAAGATGACAAACAGCAATTTGCTGTAGCTCTTGCTTGAATGTTCATTCTCACCTAGTTATTTCATTATTTAACACTCTCATGTATCTCACAGAGTCTCATATGCCATAGAGGATTAAACATCATCTTGTTATCCAACTGGTCAAATGTAATTATGTGTATGCTGAGTCATACAGGTGCTCTGTGCTGGAGATATTCAATGACGTTTCTAAATGGGCTTAAATTGCCTATAAAGAATCAGGTGTTCTTGTTGATGCTTAGAATAGATTGTCACATCCACTATAAACAACACTTTTAACGGATGATACACACAATCTATCCACTGTTTAATTTTCGGTCTTCAAAAATTGAAAGGCATTAATATAGCACTTGTAAGGCTTGTATGCTGTTTCAATCCCATGCAAATATTCATATGCACTCTCAAAATAGTCTGATTTATGTTCACCCCATTTTGTTGTAAACACATTGTGCTCGAGGGTTCGGCGTATTTCGAACCTTTCTGAAAACAACCTTGATTGCTGAATATTCCTGTGCTTGACACTGCTAAAAATGCTGCATGTTTTACATTTAAATAGCTGAAAAATAAAGATAAATTTGCAAATAATAAATCGGGAAGCAAGACATTTTATGAGTGTTCACAGATACGATGCCTTTTAAACAAAACTGCTCGGCATGAAGGAAGTGTCAGGACTGAGACATGCTGACAGAAAGTGACACTGATTTCACTAGAAGTGACATTTATGCCTTTTGGTTTCCAGATGGGCCCACTTCTCTGTGGAATCAGTTTTCAAAATGAGAGTACTTTTATGTCATTTTGCATTATTAAGATAATTTTCGCATAGGTCTCACCCTGAACAATACTTAATTTGCAGCAGAATTAAAGATAACAAATGACAATCGTTTAATTAACCCACACTACTATCTGATTATTAACTGAAGGTAATACCCAACAGAATTTCCTTCTCTGAACTGGATCAAGGAAGAGCAATTAAAAGTGTGTCCTATCACCTTCTTGCAATCTTGCTCCTCTTGACAGAATGCAGGTCAGACCATCTCTCACGGAGTAACATCAAGACAATACAATGAAACATTTCTCGAAGCTACCCCCCCCTCCCCAAAACGTTCTAATTTAGTCAGAGTTTCAGAGTCTGAAATGCCTGAGTAGTGACTTATGAGTATAATCAATTTAATATTGTACAGTGCACTCTCTTTTCATAGAATACACCACAAGAACAGCACCAGCAAGATAGTCATTGTTTTCTGAAAAGAGGACTATTAATATTCATTGACAAGTAACTTATGGTACCGACGTCTGATATTTCTGATTTCCGTACTGATCAAATGGGCTTAATGTTACTAAAATATACTGGATATTCTAACAGGAATCTGTATATAAAACCATGAAAATGTCAAGGCAAATATACGTATGTCTAGTTAAAATCCTTTAAAATGTTTAATCTGCTTGCTCAGGTAGGGTACAACTTGCTCAAAACCATATTCTCCAGTTATGTTCATTTGACTCTGTTATTTTAATTTTGTATGATTTTTTTTTAGTCTTTTATTAACAAATCATTAACATTAACAAATCAGTCTGAAAATATGTATGATTTTTAAACATATGCATTCATCTTAAAAGACTGTGATTCATTAGTTACCCACATCCATAAAAATAAGCACTTAAAAGTCAACAGCAGAAGGGGTGGCAATCCTATTACAGTATTCAGCCTGAATGTATTTTGCACACGAATACATACCATAACTCCATTTTCATTTGATACCCATTAAAGTTTAATAGACTAAAGAGCATTACACAAATTAGGTTATGCAATATGATTATTCTTTTTCTACATTATAATAAAGACCCCAACTGCCAGCACCATGTGATTCTGAAACACGAGCTCTGCATATAGACAAATATTTATATATCTCTGGCTTAATCAAATTAAATGAAATTAGATATCACATTGCTTCTACCACCTTTGAGGAAACTTGTATAGGGGAGACTGGGAAGGTGTAAACATTTGTCCGTAACTTTTTTGCTTTATGTAGGCTATCTCAAACTTTATATAATATTCTAATATTTATTTGCCACACATCAAGGTAGTTCATAAAGCCTAGAACACATCCCTAAACCATGTAAATTAATGTAAAAAAAACTAGTGCTGTCAATAAATAAAAAATCTTAATAATCGCACATTTTTTTCTGAAATTATTCACAACTAACAAAGTTTTTAAATATACTTTTATATTGCAATAATTTTACATTCAATCTTCACAATAAACAAAGACAGTATATTTTTAATATTTGTTTAATAGAAGGCAAGTATCACTGATACAGAGTTCTGGCATGAAACTCTAGATGGCGCAGTCTGATAGGTCTAACTCAATCTGACATAATGACATCATATTACATGGCGCAGCTGATTGGTTCTCTCCTGTATCAGCAGCCAATGAGCTTGCTGCTCAACATTCAAATACCTGGCTTTTGTTTGCTGTAGCAGTTCGCAGCGCGCTTAAGAAACTCTCCACCTTCCCCAGCTCCACCTGTATAGATCTGCTACGAGGTGATTCATGTATGCTATGGGATTATTCATATGTGCATGTGCAGCAGCAGTATTTCCTACATGCTCACAGCAGCATGTTGTGGATGTATTGGCAGTAGCAAGTCTCGGTACTTGCTCTGCCGCAGCAGCGTAGCAGATCTATTCCACCAAGACCAAATACATTAACATTGTCATGTACATTACCATGCCAATCCCTCCGAGAGTTGTCATGACAGAAATATCATTAGTAGGGATGTCCCTATGAATTGATTCTAGATCGGAACAGAAGATATGCTGTTCCGATCTAGAAGCGCTTTTCATTAACTGTAAGTCGTTCTATTCGCCGTGGGAGTTTCACTCGTTCATTCTCGTGAGTATTTACATTCCTCCGCAAGCACACGTGAGCTCAGCTTTACAGAAACTCGCTGATCTGATCACAGAGACAGAACAACAACACCCGGACTCTGTTTTAATCATTCTCGGGGACTTTAATAAAGCAAATCTTTCCCGTGAACTGCCAAAATACAGACAGCATGTTACATGTCCCACCAGAGACAGTAATATACTGGACCATTGTTATTCCACAATAAAGGATGCATATCGCTCGGTCCCCAGAGCAGCTGTAGGACTCTCTGACCACTGCCTGGTTCATCTTATACCGACTTACAGGCATAAACTTAAATCTGCTAAACCTGTAGTAAAGTCTGTAAAGAGATGGACCAACGAAACAGAGCAGGCATTGCAAGCCTGTTTCGACTGCACTGATTGGAGTGTTTTTGAAGCAGCCACCAACGATCTGGACGAGCTCACGGAATCTGTAACATCATATATCAGTTTCTGTGAAGACATGTGCATCCCTACCAGGACTCATTTAACATTCAATAATGATAAGCCATGGTTTACAGCAAAACTTCGTCATCTTCGTCAGGCCAAAGAGGACGCCTACAAAAGGGGGGACAGAGTCTTGTACAATCAGGCCAGAAACACACTGAATAAGGAGATTAGAGTGGCCAAGGAGACTACGCTAAAAAGCTAGAACACCAGTTTTCTGCGAATGAGCCTGCATCAGTGTGGAAAGCCCTGAAAGACATCACCAACTACAAGACACCATCCCCCAGCACTGAGGCCAATCAACAACTTGCTGAAGACCTCAATGAGTTTTACTGTAGATTTGAAACTCCCAGTCTAACACCCCACACCCACTCTGAACATCTCTCCACACAACCATCAACACCTCCTGCAACCCCCCTC
>NW_015538055.1:2067483-2098475 GCF_001515605.1 Sinocyclocheilus anshuiensis
CACCAAGACCAAATACATTAACATTGTCATGTACATTACCATGCCAATCCCTCCGAGAGTTGTCATGACAGAAATATCATTAGTAGGGATGTCCCTATGAATTGATTCTAGATCGGAACAGAAGATATGCTGTTCCGATCTAGAAGCGCTTTTCATTAACTGTAAGTCGTTCTATTCGCCGTGGGAGTTTCACTCGTTCATTCTCGTCAGTGTCTACATTCCTCCGCAAGCACACGTGAGCTCAGCTTTACAGGAACTCGCTGATCTGATCACAGAGACAGAGCAACAACACCCAGACTCTGTTTTAATCATTTTCTGGGACTTTAATAAAGCAAATCTTTCCCGTGAACTGCCAAAATACAGACAGCATGTTACATGTCCCACCAGAGACAGTAATATACTGGACCATTGTTACTCCACAATAAAGGATGCATATCGCTCGGTCCCCAGAGCAGCTGTAGGACTCTCTGACCACTGCCTGGTTCATCTTATACCGACTTACAGGCATAAACTTAAATCTGCTAAACCTGTAGTAAAGTCTGTAAAGAGATGGACCAACGAAACAGAGCAGGCATTGCAAGCCTGTTTCGACTGCACTGATTGGAGTGTTTTTGAAGCAGCCACCAACGATCTGGACGAGCTCACGGAATCTGTAACATCATATATCAGTTTCTGTGAAGACATGTGCATCCCTACCAGGACTCATTCCCCCCTGCCTACCCTCCAAGAACTGTATACATCCAGAGTGAGGAAAAGGGCTCAGAAAATCACTCTGGATCCATCACATCCAAGCCATCTCCTTTTTGAACTTTTGCCATCTGGTCGGCGTTACAGAGCACCGAATACCAGGACAGCCAGGCACAAGAACAGTTTCTTTCCCCAGGCAATCTACCTCATGAAGAGTTAATGTTCTCCCATTGTGCAATTAAAGTACAGTATGTGCAATAACCTTATACTTATTTATCACCCTAAACCCTAGTACATCCCTACAACTTATTTTATTTTATTCTATTCCTATTCCATCTATAGCACACCTGTACATACAATTTATTCTTTTTTTGTGGTTTATATTTATGCATGTGTATTTTATTCACATCTTATTTTTATTATCTGTGTGTTGTTGTTGTCTCCGTGTACTGGAAGCTTGTGACACTTTAACAAATTCCTTGTATGTGCAAACATACTTGGCAATAAAGCTCTTTCTGATTCTGATTCTGATTCTGAAATTTTTCTTCTTCTAATATTGAACCATTACTAGCTATTCAACATTACAGTATAATTAAGAGCTATCAATTTGAACATTTATTGGACTTTAAAAAATAACAACTTTCATTTTAAGTGAACTTAAAACAATCTTTGCAAGATAAACCCATTATAATAAATGTCATATTTACCTGTGCCATTCAATAAGTAGGAAATAACCCGAAATTGAGTAAAGTTATCAAACACTAAATTAAATATAGATGAATCTTTAAAGCTACAAAATATATTAATTAGTTACAGACATCACAGCAGCTGGGTTATTATTAGGTTATTTTGGCAGCTTTAATTTTAAGAGCTGCTGCTGCTGAACATGACGCGGATCTGACACGCATCATATTTTGCATTTCTTTTGCGCCTTAATATGAAATTATATTGTTAATGATAATGATAATTTGGGCAATTGAAGAGAACGTGCTACGAGAACAGTATAATGGCTGACAGGACAGGACAATTGGTTTTTACTGACATATGGCCTGACAACATCTCATCTGAAAGCAGTTCACTGTTGTTCTACTGAAGCACCCATCACCTGTAACTTTTCTGTAACTGTAAATTTTTGTCTAAATAAATGCAATTATTGTCAAGAAAAAAATGAGACAGAAGCAGCAGTTGTGAGTGGGGTGGCCAACCCTCCACCCCTGCGTTAATTGCGTTAAATATTTTTTACGCGTTTAAACTAAAAACTAAAAAAAATTAATCGCATGCGTTAACGCGTTAATTTTGACAGAACTACAAAAGCACCCTTTCAGTACTTCGTGTCAGTTAACCAGGAGGAATCTTAGTACGTACTGCATTTGACTTACTTTTCAGCTGTTGTTGAATAGCGTTTCGGAGGTGTGTAGTAGGCTATGAATAGGCCTACTGAGAATGTATACATCTGCCATGTTTTCCAATTGTCCTTTGACCCGCCGTTGATTGTAGCCTACATCGTGGCGTACTATAAAAACCGTGAAAATAATTTGCACCAGGGGTTGTTAAACAATTTGTATGTAACTACAAGGTAAAACTTTGTTGCACTCTCACAGTCCTCTGGCCTTACATTTCGAATACGGACAAAATTGACGTATTGCTTTTTGTATAGTAGGGAAGTAGCCTACATATTTGGACGCAATTAACAGTAAACGGTAAACTAGTGTATTAACCTGCAACACCACTACTGAATCTACAGTGCAAAACATGCAGAGTACAAAAAAAAAATACACACAAAGCAATTCTCCGATTCTCGAACGAACGATGCTCATGAGTCGGTTCTCTTTACTGAATCAAAAACATTTAGCGGGACGGTGTAGCAGCCCATCCAAAACGAAATTAGTGATTATTATCAAACATACAGAATTGATTCTCGAACAAATTACTCATATCAGCCAGTTTTTCTTGGTGAAGACAACAACTCTGCTTTTTTTTGGGTGGGGGGTCAATCAAAACATACAATGAGAGTGTAGTTCCCGAACGAATGACTCGTATAAGCCGATTCTTCTTTTTGGATCAAGAGCTCATGACCAGCCCATAGGACCAGCCCAGTCTGATAGATTCTTGTGAGCCATTTCTGTGTAGTCCGATTCACAATCTAATGATTCGTTTTTTTTTTTTTAATGAATCAAAACTTACAGCACGACCAACACATACTTTTTCAAATATCATTATACCTTTTTAAATATTACATTTATTTACAGTTCATCTGTTCTTTGAAATGTGTACACTGACTTTACATGTCAATGTAGGCCTACACCACTACCGGTGTTGTGTAATATTCGGTTCCTGCGAAAAACTGTTCCCGTGGGTGGAGTGAATATTCATTAGTTCCCTTGTTGTGGGCATATCCTTGAAACAACGCGCAAAGGAATGGAACTGAAAATATTAGTGCACGCTCCTCAAATCGTTTGTGTAATATGATAAATTGTCTGTAATGTTTTGCTTGATTGATTACAGGCACACAGCAAAACAATCAATAAGCTAATAACCTATCTTACTTAATATCGTTTTTACTCTTTGGTGTGTTTAGCTTTTTATATATTTAATTTGTGGGGCTTTATTTTTAATACCGTAGTTTGATTTGATTAGCCTACCTAGTTGTCATTGGAGACTAGTACAGTTTGTATGCCTGAAACAAACCACTACAAATGTATCTGTGGCCACAGTGGCCTAATAAAATTGGTGTGAGCATCCTGTGTCATTCTTTCTTTAATCTTTTTTTAAATTTATTTTAATAACCAGTTTTTACCAGCCTCCACAGCCCCATCAGTATCTTTTTTGAATTATTCTGAATATCAGGTAAAATTATAATTAAAGTAACACTAAATGCATATTTACTTCTGTCACATATTTTCTCGTATTACTACTACTACTATTATTATTATTATTATTATTATTATATTTTAAGATTTTTTAAAACATCAAAATCTTTCCACATAAGCCTGTTTGGGAATCACCAGTCTCCAAGTACTAATAGATTATATAATATATTGAAGGTAGAAATCCACCCAAAAATGACAATTCCGTCATCATTTACTCACCCATTTGAAACCAGTATGAGCAAAAAAAAAAAAAACACTGACATGTTTTAAAGTACCTTCTACAGAAGAAGGAGTCATACAACATTGAAACAACATGAGAGTAAGTAAATTTTTATATTTAAATGAACTGTCTCTTTAAAATGGATTTACAAAGTTTGTCATATTAGCATAGCATATCACATTTTTCTTTATTATATTTAGTTAACAGTCAAATACAGAGCTTAACAGTTTAGAGAATATGAGAAAGATCTACTAATAATAAATATTATAATAATAAATTTCATATATAAGCATACATTGTGTCTGTTCTTTGACCATATGTTGCACTGAAAAACAACCTCATCATGTCATATGTTTAAGAATGGTGTGTGAAAACATTCAATATTTAGTGATCCATTGTGTTAATAATGTTTAACATTTGATGGTAGGTAATTTAGATAATTATAGACCTATAGCTTTAGCTAGTATCCTGTCTAAAGTGTTGGAAAAAATCTTGCTGCCCAGGTTAAATGTGTTTATTAATTCTACAGACAACCAGTTTTGATTTAAAGCTAAACATCGTACTGATCTATGCATCTATGCATTAAAGGAAATAGTAAATAAGTATAGAGATAAAAACTCATCAGTCTTTATGTGTTTTATTGATGCATCTAAAGCTTTTGATCGGGTTAACCATGCAAAGTTATTTTTTTTACATGAGACAAAGGGGGGTGCCAGAATACATTGTGAGAATCCTGCAGGCTTATTGGTATGCCCACCAGATGATGCGGGTAAAATGGGGCAATAATTTTATCACTGAATGCATGACAGACAACGAGGATATTAAAAGACAATGCCGCATGATGTATGTGCAGGCAAATATACTTTTACGTAAGTTTAGTTTCTGTTCAGATGAGGTGAAGGTGTCACTTTTTGTACAACACTTTATACTGCTCATTTGTGGTTCAACCATATAGAACATCAAGTTTACAGAAGCTGCAAGTAGCTGATAATGATGCAATGAGAATTTTACTAAAGAGACCTAGATGGCATAGTGCAAGTGAAATGTTTGTGAGTGCAAGAGTAATCACTTTTAAAGCACTGTTACGAAATTTTATGTATAGATTTATCTGCCGTCTTAATGCTTCTAAAAATGAGATTATTGTGGGTCTATCAAATATAGGGGTTAGTACTACACGGTATCAGTCAAAGCTGTGGAGACATTGGTATTGCTGTATTTTGTAACTCTTTATTTTTTGTGGTAGATGCTATGGGTTGTATATGTTGTCCTATTGTCTTTGTTTTTAATTTTGGACCTTGAGTCTGCAATAAAAGTTTGATTGATTGATCTACAAACAAGACAACGTATTTATTTATTCAGATTGTAAGTTAGATTGCATTAATGTTATTCTGTGCTGGTGCACGTGCATTATGTAATTAATTTGGTAATCATTTTCAGCATCATCTACGTCAGACTGAGGCTCAGCTGAACTGAAATAACAGACGAGAGGAAATGCTAATACAATGCACTGTGGTCAATGACAGACGTCTACTGGGGCGTAATGGATCATTGCAATTCCAGCATGATTACAGCGGTGCGTCGGTGCTGACTGTGGCAGCACAACACAGTCGCCATGCGCAACAATCCTCATGTGGTCGTAGGAATACTGCTCCAAAAGTATTTTCGGTGATGAATCGGTGAAGTTGATTGCATCAGCGTTATAAATGTGAGAATCAAAGTTGTTACGACAGCAAGGTGAGTTTTTTTGTACACTGCGCTGTGTAAATCAATACAGCATCCTTATCCAAGCCTTAAAACTGTGCTTGCTGTTTATTTAACCGAATGGGTTCAATGCGAATTGTGTTGATTTTAATCCAACCATCATATCCTTCATATGCTCTTTCAAAAGTTCAGTCGTGATTCTTAATGATGAAACCGAAGCTGTTTTGAAATGATGAATCCGAAGTTTAAGTGGTGCCATTGCCTAGCATGCGTAATTTGGAGATTAGTGTGTTTTGGCAGGTTTGCGTGCTTTAATTCAAATTGCTAAGCACTGATATTTTATTTTGATATATTTTGTATTATAAGTTTGATTTTTAGTCGCTAAAAACATGAGCTGAGAAGGTGATATCATGCGTAAAGATGCGTAATTTGAAAGGCTTTGTATTTTTTATTTCATTTATTTTTTTTTTTGGTGGCAGTTTCGCTTGCTTCATTACGCACCACCAGGGACTAATAATGGTTTTACTTTGATAATTGAAGTTTTTTTCTTTCATGTAAATATGATCTGTTCTGCTGTGCCCAGCCCTTTGCATGACCCATTATTGTAAAGTCCAGCTGGTCATTAGTTGTTCCAAGTTGTTTATTAGCTGTGCATACAGCCATTGTTCCAAAACCTAACCGCTTGTATGACTACCTGCTAGCTGTTTTATTGCTGGTTCTGTGTGGTCTACTACCTTGCACCTGCCACCTTAGACCAGCTTCTGCTCAGTATACTGTTGTTATAAAGCCATTAAATCAAGCGTCTGTCAATTCCCAAGTGTATACAGATGTGCTTGTCTGTAGGTTGCTCTTACTCCTCGCTCTCCAGCTGTTTTGTGATGGATTAAGCCACAATGTCGCAGCTGTACTACCGCAGAACGGACAACTCCTCGTACCGGGACCGCATTCCGCTGCGGATAGTGCGCGCCGAGTCGGAGCTCTCGGTGCAGGAGAAGTCCTACCTCAGCGCCGTGGAGAAGGGCGATTACGCCAGCGTGAAACTAGCGCTGGAAGAGGCGGAGATCTACTTCAAGATCAACATCAATTGTATTGATCCTCTAGGGCGCACGGCGCTGCTCATCGCCATTGAGAATGAGAACTTGGAGATCACTGAGCTGCTCCTCAGCTTCAACGTGTATGTCGGGGATGCTCTGCTCCACGCCATCCGTAAAGAGGTAGTGGGAGCCGTGGAGCTCCTGCTGAACCACAAGAAACCCAGTGGAGAGAAACAGGTTTGTTCGAAGAACTGTCTGCTATAGTTAGCTAGATCTCTTTTCTGTCTCAAACTAGCCAACAAATCAGTAACACACTGTCAATATTCTATAAAACAATAACAATATTCCATAAAAGAACTGAAAACCAGTCTGCTTTTGAAGTTTTAGGTGGTTTACTGTTTTAGCTGGTCTCTTGCTGGTGTTCAGTTGGTTTAGCTGATTGTTTGACTGGTCTCCCACCTTGACCAGCTGACATATGTACCCAACATATGTACCCAAGCTCATCTAAAACCATCAAACTGGACCAGCCTGACTAGTGAAAACCAGGTTGGTTTAAGCCAGTCATTCATAAAAACATTGAATAATGTATTAAAGGGGTCATATGATGTTGCTAAAAAGAACATTATTTTGTGTATTTGGTGTAATGAAACGTGTTTATGTGGTTTAAGCTGTGACAGAAAAGTTGAAATCATACAGTCTATGGTTTCCATGTGTCCCGGCACGATGAGACAAAACCAATAAAACCCATTACAAACGAGGCATTTGTTGCATCCAGTAGGGACATACATTTGGGTGGCCTTATGCAAATCTTCCCACATCGTGACGTAGACATGTGGGGGCGTGTTTAAATGAGCCGTTTTAGGAGGGCATGGACAAGTCTTAACTTTTATAAAGAATATCTCTTTGGATTTGAGACTTTAGTCTTTGCAACTTTACAGATCTTCTTTATGCACCAAGAGCTTGTAACACTCCAAAGAGATAGGAAAAATTGAAATCGCATCATATGATAACTTGATCAAATTGATTTAATAACATAAAAACAATATGCTAAATTCTTAACATGAATACAAAAACACATCAACAATTTTAGTTTCTATACATATCTTTGAATTTTGATGGTTTCTTGCTCTGAGCTGCCAACAATTAATTGCACAAAACAATTAATTGCCAAATTAAGCAGATGCCAAGCAATAGAAGAATGTGTGGCAACTGCTAAAGGTCATAAAGCTGATTTATTTTGCTGTCCTAACTATGCTTAATTATATGAATATTTGCATTTTATTATATGAATTTTGGATTGTTTTTACCTGCTATCTGTGACTCAGAACAGAGCTGCGTCATTTTTAGTCCTGAAATGGCACCCCCAAAACAGAACTTGTAGAGCAGATCTGAATATTTTGGTATTTGCTTTATTATCCAGATATTTCATTGAGTCTCCCTGGACACAAAACCTTCAAAAGATCTCTTATAAACTTCTCATGTAAACAACCTGATCTTGCAGATAGGAGTGTTTTTAGGGCTGAAAGGAATCAAGTCCTCAATTGTCAACACAAGAACACTTCAGAAAAAAGTTCATTTGTATGCCTGCTTCTTCTCAGAGGAGAAAACTGCCTGCTATAAAAAGCTCTATGTTCAGACACTCAGACATGTGAATTAATAATTACCATTGTTCTAATGGTGTTTACTTTTCAATGGAGCAATCTTTGCTCCCTCACTAAGTGACTTAACATGGGTCTTACTCTTCTGTCCACTCCTTATAACTTTAATTTAATTTTCCTTTAATGGCTAAGAATAGACTGGATGCTGCAGCACTGATTCAGAAAAAAATGATGGGATGGATGCACCATTCACAAACCAGAGCAGCTGCGCATCTGATCTTTCCTTCCTCAATCCCTGAGCGCTTTTTCTTTTCCTCTGTCTCTGTGTCTCTTCCTGTCTATGTCTATTAATGTCACATTTATAAAACTTTTTGATATGCAAATAACTAAATCAGCATGTCTGTAGACCACAAGGGGGCAAATGAGTACACAGGAACAGGTTGTTTGCTTTGATTTTCTAAATTATGGCTCTCTTCATGTCTTGTGATTTTTATCACATTAACAAGTTCTTTACAGAACTGGTAATTTCTGAAAAAAATTCAAATAAAATAAGTTAGCTACTGTTATGTAGGCAAAAATGATTTTGTTCTCTTTTGTTCTTTTCTTAAAGGAATAGTTCATCCAAAAATAAAAATTTGCTGAAAATGTACTCACCCTCAGGCCATCCAATATGTACAGTATATGAGTTTGTTTCTTCATCGGAACAGATTTGGAAAAATGTAGCATTACATCACTTGCTCACCAATGGATCCTCTGCAGTGAATGGGTGCCGTCAGAACGAGAGTTCAAACAGCTGATAAAACATCACAATAATCCACCATATGACTTCAATCCATCAGTTAACATCTTGTTAAGTGAAAAACTGTGCTTGTAATAAACAAATTAATCTTTACAATGCCTTCTAAATAAGAGGACAACAGGAGATGGACTTTTTTTACTGGAGGAAGTGTTATTATGGATTATGAACTCATAATTTGGCCGTAAGTGATGGTTTAAAGTTAAAACATCTTATTGATGGACTTATTTCTTACAAACACGCAGATATGCACTTGTGTATTGTGATGTTTTTAACCGCTACTTGAACTCTTATTCTGATGGCACCCATTCACATTGTTCAGATGAAGAAACACACTCGTCTTGGATGTGCATGTAAAAAAAATTACACTTTTAACTGTTATATTTTTTAAATTATTTTCAATTTGGGAGTAAGTTGCATTGCTCAGATCAGGAGTCAGTAAAATTACATGATGGTAAAGGGTCTCAGATTGAAAAAAAGCTGTCCCTCAGCTTTGTTGGAGATGTGCTTAATGAATCATTAGAAAGGCTTCCTTTCACTTATTAAACACAAAGCTGACTTGAACTGTCATCTTACTGACATTTCGAGTCAAGCCTTCTACTTTTTCCAATACTTTTCCCTTCACCTCTCTGGTCTATTGTGGTTAAGGATGAGCTTCAATGCTTCGTATTGCAGCAGCAGATAATCAGTATGACTGCCAGCCTGAACATGTCTCTCCAACTGGAGCCTTCATTATCTTCCTCAAATAGTCAAGCTATTGCCGCTGCCACCATGGGCTTGGAGCTCTTGTGAAAAGGATGAAGATATCAGTCGAAATGTGCTAATCACCCCCTACCTTCAAATCACACCTTCTCTTCTCAATGTGGCTTTAATTCATAAAATCTCAACTCATTTTCGTCAACTAACTTCACCCGTTCCTCACTTGTTATTCTTTATCACTTTTAATAACTTTTTTGTGCATGCTGCCTGTTTTTTTTTCACACTCTTTCTTTGTTTCTCACTGTTTTTTTTTTAATCCATCTCCTCCAAATGTGGTGTGATCACAGAACCTGTGAAGTCTTCATGTAGTAGTGTATGTTTTACTATTGCAATAAAACTCACCAGTAAAGGATTAGATATCATCCATTTCACTATTTTTAAAACAGCAGTTCTTAGCTGGTTATGCTTCAAGTTCCAGATTTACAAGGGATAATCCACTTCGTTTAAGGATAGTCATTATTTGTCCAGACTAAAAGTCATAGGGGTCCAATTATTTTGTAGGTTATTTTAATGTGTTTATGCAAGAATTATGTCTTTAAGTCTTTTAATGTCCGTACTTATTTTCACATATGATTTTGGCCAGATTTCTTGGCAGATTTGCTCTAGTTTCTTAGGATAATGGATGATACTTGTGCGCCACGATTCGAGTACTGCGTGGACTTCATGGTTGGATTAGGATTATGGATTAGTGCTTCAACCGTATCATTTTAGGACATTCACTATCTTGTTCTTATGTTGCATGATGTTAATTTATCCCTGCCCTTGTCCAAAACATTGTCCCTGAAAACCAGTGCTTCAGCATTGTGTTTCCCCCAGTGTAATTTATTGGATGTATTGTTGTTTGTTATTTTGGGCACTTTTAGATTTGCCACACATATTGCTTTGGTTAGAAAAGCTCGGTCTTATATGACCACAGAAACTTTTCCCATTATAACTGCGTCACTATAATGCTTTTCAAGCGAAAACCTTGCCAAACTCCAGACAGAATTTCACACGGTTCTTCTCTGCTACTCAACTCAACTCAACCTTTATTTATAAAGCACTTTCAAAACCATTCAAATGGACCAAAGTGCTGTCCATAAATAATACTAAAATTCATGCAAACATAAAATAACAACGAGACATAACATCAAGAAAAAACATACAGCCAATCCCTCACAATTCTCCGACCTAATCAAGCGCCGAAAGCTTGATAAAATAAGTAGGTCTTCAAGTCCTTTTTAAAAATGTCCATGCTTGCCGAGGATTTTATAGATAATGGTAACACATTCCAGGAGAATGCAGGAGCCGCAACAGAAAAAGCTCTGTAGCTACTTCAAAGTGATCACAGGCCTCTCTGTAGCCTCTCTTCCAAGTGTTTTTTCTTATGTGCTCAGAGGTTTTTCAGGAAAGACCTTTTTTCCCTGCCAATGTCTGGGTCATTTGATGTAGCTTTTACACTGTAAAAATTAATAAATAAAACAAAGATATTTGATATATAAATATTATTGATGTATTAGGATAAATAAAACAAAGATTATTCAGTGTGTTATTTGCTGTTTCTTTGCACTTATTTATTAAATTTAGTAGCGATTTCTGAGTGAAAATTGTTTCAAATGAAATAATACATTAATTATTATTATGATGATTATTATTATTATTAAGAACATACAGTGGACCCAAATACACAAAAAAAATGGGTGTAGAAACAATTTTTACTCAGAAATTGTTAGTAAATTTAAAAATAAAAAAACAGCAAGTAACACATTGAATTAAACATGAAAATCTGAAGTTGAAAAACCGAAATAGTATTTTTCTTGTTAAATCCGATAATCTTTGATTTATTTACAACTTTTAAATAATTTTTTACAGTATAGTAATTGGACACTTAATTAAGGCACAATTATAAATGTATTATATGACAAAATATCAAACAAAATGTGGCATTTATTATAAAAATTATAACATATTTAATTTTATAATATATTTGGTTTGTTCAGTTGTAATACAAGAATATTCGTGTTCAGATTCATATTAATTTTCTAAAAGTGTCAGTTTGTTTTTGGGGCCATTGTATAGTGAAAAATTATAAATATGGCGTATATGTGTGTCATCAGATGAATTTAAGCCATCTTTTCTATTTTCTAACCAGGTGCCCCCCATCCTGCTCGATAAACAGTTCTCAGACTTCACCCCTGACATCACTCCCATCATCCTGGCTGCCAACACCAACAACTACGAGATCATCAAGATGCTGGTGCAAAAAGGTGTGTCGGTCCCCCAGCCTCACGAGTTGCGCTGTAACTGCGTGGAGTGCGTCTCCAGTTCAGACGTGGACAGTCTGCGGCACTCACGCTCCCGACTGAACATCTACAAGGCCCTGGCCAGCCCCTCTCTCATCGCCCTGTCCAGCGAGGATCCTTTCCTCACCGCCTTCCAGCTCAGCTGGGAGCTCCAGGAGCTCAGCAAAGTTGAAAATGAGTTCAAGGCTGAATACGAGGAGCTCTCCCATCAATGCAAACGCTTTGCGAAGGATCTCCTGGATCAAGCCCGGTCCTCACGCGAACTGGAGTTGATCCTCAATTTCAGCGATGATGTCAACCTGCTGCAGGATGAGGCCAACAATGAGCTTGCTCGACTGAAGTTGGCCATCAAATACCGCCAAAAAGAGGTACAGATCTGTTATTGCAATCATGTATTTTTGTACAATTGGCCCAAAAATATTTGGACACTTATTTGATGACAAATATTAAACAAAGTGGCAAACACAAACCCATCACCCAAACTGTGTTTACATCTGCTTTTAACTAACTGGCTTCAGGATAATTTATTATTTATGTATGTCTTTAATTAATTTATTAATAACTTTTATTTTTTCAGATATTTTGCGTACTTATCTTTCTTTAATAATAATGATTTCTTGAATTGATATAATTCATTATTCATGAATAATGACACTTATCTTTACAACAGAATTTTAATTTATATAAAGTGCTATAAAATATTAGTAACTTGAATTGACTTTAAAATAAATGCCATTTGGTTACATTTTTTTAGAAACAATACAGTGGCATTCATATATTTTTATGCATAGCTAAAATGGCCTAAAAACATTTTAGGCCACAAAGCTAAAACATTTTTTGGCATTTTGGGTCAAATACTTTTTAAGGTTTTAATAAGGTTTTAATAAACTAATTATTAAATTGTGATTTCTATCTCCCCTAAGATTGACTAAGCTAAGGACAAATTAACTCCCACGTATATTGCATGCACAAGAAGGTCCTCTTAGCAATACCTGAGGTGAACCAGATGAAACTCAAGCCTCCATTGTGCATTAATTCAAAAGCACTGAAGTGTTACAAGCCCAAGAGTCTGGTAATTTTCTTCACAGTTGACAAGGTCATCACATGCCTCAGCGCCATGTAGATCTCATAAAAAGGAGCCTGTTTGACCTGTTATGACTTATCGCAGTTTAGGAGTGAAGAGTCATATCCACTTTCAGCATGTAGTGTGGGTTCATAGCTACTAATTACTTTGCCTCTTGAATTTAGTCTGTTCAAATTTGGTTAGAAAATAGTCTGCATTCACAAGCCTAATTTCAGTCTTTTTTTAAATACAGTGTGAACATGAAACAAAAATTTCTAAAATACAAATAAATAAATAATAAAGGAAGAAATTATAATTACACAGCAATCAGTTGTGACATTCTGGAGCCATGTTGCTGAAATTATTTTGCCCTCTTTTGGGTTTGCAAAGGCATTATGCCCTTAAATTTTTTTTAGATGAATTCAGTATACATGCATGATTTTCTTTTCAGCTTATTGTATGTGAACTACTTAAATATCCATTGGTTATATTCTTCTCAACCTGTGATAATATTAGACATGGTTAAGTTCAGATTAAATAGCATTTGTTTCACACAATTGTTGAAAATGGCAGTGACAGTCACACCAGCACTAATGTTATTATTGTAAATGTTACTTGAATGACTCCAGTTAAACTGTGCATGTGGATGTTCACTATAATATCAGAGAACAGATCAGATCAGAGGCAGCATTCTTCTGTATTAGCTCAGATGAAAAGATATCAATCATTGTAAGAGTAGAGAACATGATGCATATTGTTTGCTGTGAATGGTTAAGAAAAATACATTTGCCATTAGGAATGCTTGTACTATTTATTTATTTTGGAGGTAAAGCATTTCAAATTATGCGCTTAAATAGTTTATAATATATGGGCACTGTTTTTTTGGCCTTATTTGTCCTGTTGAGGTGTTTTAAGGTACTGTTGTCGCTTGTACAGCAGCCCTGTGACAGAGAGTCCTTTAGTTGAGCTGTAGAACAGATTGCACCGTGCAAATCAGCCCTGACGAAGAACACTTAAAATCATCTCAGACTTGACCTCATCGCCTCCAGAACGCCTGGCTCTGCTGTAATGAGAATGCATTTGTTTGTAATTTGGTTAGGCGCCCTCCCACTTCCGCTTGACATTTTAGATGCTCCGTTAATGGCTTTGGGCAAATCACTGGAGACAAGATGAAGAGGATGATGGAGAAGAACAAAATAAGCATCAAGAACAAGAGTCAATATACGGCTGCAAGTACTGTAGCATTTGCTTGGCAAAGCACATAAGTAAAAATGTACATTGCATTATGCATGATTCAGAGAATTATGATTTTATCTCAATTTTGGATTAGATTAAAAGATTAAAAGCTTAATTTACAACTTTGTCCAGTAGGTGGCTTACGGTTAAAGAGCGTGTTACACACAGGGTTATTATAATTTTAAATGTAGTTTTTATGTCTATTTTGTTCAGTTTGTCCTTGTCCTTTTTTCACTCTGTGACTTAGTTTTACTTTAGTTGTTTTTTTTTTAGATGTAATATTTTTTTGTGCTGAATGTTTTAGTGTGTTAACTTGGTATCATTAAATATCGCAGGGCTATAAAAATATTTAGAAAAGAAAATATCTCACGGCATTTAATATCTCAGGGCCATAGCATTATTTGTAGTGTTATCTAGTGGCATTTTCAGGTTTTATGGCATTTTGTGATTAATTGAAGGCAAGTTATAAAATGTAAAACCTTTACAGTATATTCTGTATCAAAGACTAGTACAAAAATAATTTTTTGACCAGTTTCATTTCATTTTTTTGTTACTGTATTTTTCACTGTATTGTATTTTACAAATTTTTTTAAATTTTATGATTTTTCAACTTATATGTGTCACTGCACCTTTGAACTGTTTTGGCTACAACAATATTGTTGTCAAATCACATTACAAACCTTTGTGCAAGTGTTTGAATTTCGTGCAGTATGAAGCAACATGTTAACTAGGCTCAGCAGTCTGATGGGGAATAAATGGAAGAAACTCAGACCTCCTGCCTCACTGTTCATGTTCACTTTATCATTCTGACTTTATAAGACACTAATGCTCACTTCACACGGTATCCTGGAATCTGACTTTGGGGAATCTGCGGAAAACACTGATGTATAGTTTGCTTGTGCTGTAACTTAATTTTACTGACAGTTTATAGCTCAGTTAGAGTGGAATACATGCCGTAATAATATTTCTGTAAGTTAGTGGTCCCATGTCATACACGAACTATGCAATATAATATATGTACACAGATATATGTAAGTCTTGCAAATGGTAAAAATGGATATTCTGGGAAATCTGACCAAAAACGATGGGGAAAAAAGCAAAATTACAGAGTTGGCAGCTTGCTTCCCAGACCACCTGTTCATACTTGCATAGTAACATGTGATTTCCCTGTATTCTCTTCTATTCTTTTCTCTCTCAGTTTGTAGCACAGCCAAATTGCCAGCAGCTGTTGGCCTCACGCTGGTATGATGAATTTCCTGGCTGGAGGAGACGTCACTGGGCTGGCAAGTTCATCACCTGTGTCTTCATCAGCCTCATGTTCCCCCTGCTCTCCCTCTGTTACCTGGTGGCACCCAAGAGCCGCTATGGCCTCTTCATCCGCAAGCCTTTCATCAAGTTTATTTGCCACACCGCCTCTTACCTGACCTTCCTCTTCCTCCTGCTGCTGGCCTCTCATCACATAGTCTCTAACAATCCTGATCGCCAAGGTCCAAAGCCCACCACTGTGGAGTGGATGATCCTACCCTGGGTTCTAGGTAATGTCACATCCCTACAGAACCGATATGGTTCCATAAAATGATCCTAAATTGTGCTATTTGTGTGTAATGTTCTCCATGCAATATTTCCATGGTTCATCTTGGACCAGAGAACCAAGAAGTTCTCTGAAAAGAAACCAACAAAATTTCTTGGCCGCCCTCGCAGGATTCATATGGACGGAGATCAAGCAGATGTGGGATGGTGGATTTCAGGATTATATCCATGACTGGTGGAATCTCATGGACTTTGTGATGAATTCCTTGTATCTTGCAACCATCTCACTGAAGATTGTTGCATATGTTAAGGTACATTACATCACAACAGTCACTGGTGGGAATCAGGAATGGATCAAGAGTTACTAACTGTTACTTTCGTCTTTCCTAACAGTACAGTGGTTGCAAACCCAGGGAAACCTGGGAAATGTGGCACCCCACACTAGTGGCTGAGGCGGTGTTTGCCATCGCCAACATCTTCAGCTCTCTACGCCTCATCTCGCTCTTCACGGCCAATTCTCACCTAGGTCCTTTGCAGATATCATTAGGACGGATGCTTCTGGACATCCTAAAGTTCCTCTTCATCTACTGCCTGGTGTTGCTTTCCTTTGCTAATGGACTCAATCAGCTTTACTTCTACTATGAGACTAGTGATGGCATGAACTGCAAAGGCATCCGCTGTGAACGTCAGAACAATGCTTTCTCAACGTAAGTTTTGGGGGGAAAAGTCTAATATCTAATGCTTCATATCTCAATGCTTAATTTATGTATTGTCATTGTCGTCTACACCAGCTATAAACCAGCTTACTCTTAAAAAGTAATTTTAACTCCTAGATCAAAATGAAAACATTGTGAAAAAGTTGTGTATAAGTTGGAACTACCCATTCTAATCTTGCTTGCACACTGTTTGTAGGCTATTTGAGACCTTGCAGTCTTTGTTTTGGTCCATTTTTGGGTTGATCAATCTGTATGTGACCAATGTCCAAGCTGACCACAAGTTCACCGAATTTGTGGGTGCCACCATGTTTGGTACCTATAACATCATCTCCTTGGTGGTCCTCCTCAATATGCTCATTGCCATGATGAACAATTCCTATCAGCACATCGCCGTAAGTTAATTTTAAGGTCTGACCTGAGCACATGTAGGCATATTTTTATTTTCATGACATCCTTCTCCAGTAATTGTTGCTTTTTGCATATACTGTATTTTCCGGGAAAAAAACAAGTTGCACATGACTATTTATGCTATTCAGAACACCAAGGAATGAAAAATATAAGTATTAAACAAACAGAAATGATAGTGTCATTCATTATAAACAACATTAACTATAAATGGCAAACTTAAAGCAAAACTGAAACTATCACCTTGTGGGAAATTGGCTACAAATAAACTTGAGATCATGTACATTTTGTGTTTTGCACGTTTTGCACGTTTTGCATGCTTGACCTTAATTGCATTATGTAAGTCACTTTGTAATACAAGTCACCACATGATATACATTCCGGAAAATACGGTACAATGTGCTGTACCTTGTAAGTCACTTTGGTATGAAAGCATTAGTGTAATTTTCTCAGAAATGACCTGCCTTTCACATATAGTGTGTTCTGGCTTTTCTGAAGGACCATGCTGATATTGAGTGGAAATTTGCCAGAACTAAATTATGGATGAGTTATTTTGAGGAAGGAGGCACCTTGCCACCTCCCTTCAACATTATCCCCAGTCCCAAATCCATATGTTACCTGATTACATGGATTAAGGTGCATGTGTTCAAGAGGAGGTCAAAGAGGACTGAGACATTTGGGACATTAGGGGTAAGACTTTATTAAAAAAATAAAAAATGTATTTTCTTTCTTCTTTTTCTACTTCTTCCTTTTTTTGTCTCTTAAATAGAAATTGGTTTAAATAACTAATCATATGACATGACAGATTAATTACATTTTATTGAAAAGGTTAATATTATTTAATGGAGCAAAGGGAATTTCATTATAAATATATGTCATAAGATGTCCAATGTGCTTGGTTGTCTTAGAGAAGATACTTTAGTATTGTAGGGGACAGACATAGAATTATTGAATTACAAATGTCCTTCTGTTTGTCTTTTCAGAGAAGAGCTGCTGAAAACGTGAGGCTCAACCACCAATACCAGGTAGCTTATCACCAAAATTACTATTTCTCTGCATTTTTTCTATGTTGTATTGATTTGTTTCACCTCAGTTGTACTGCTGTTTCCCTAAATGCAGGAGGTCTTGAGAAACTTAGTAAAACGATATGTGGCAGCTATGATTCGAGATGCCAAGACGGAGGAGGGACTCACAGAGGAGAATTTTAAAGTAAGCACTGAAAATGATTTTGTCTACCAAATTGTCTTTTTTTTTTTTTGTCAGATTTTATTATATTTTCACATTGATTTGAGATCAAACGCAAGCAGTAAGTAATTTCTTGCTTATGTTTTACTGGACCATTTACATACACCAATGGTCTTGTACTTTATACTGACACCTGTTGGTGTGGATGAAGCATTACATCACACCAAAAATTTTAACTTTTCAATGCCATTGTAAAAATACCCTTGACTGATGTATTTACAAACAAACGTGTCCAAAAATAGGAAAGTTTCTGTAATAAAATTGTATTTGGATGGTCTTGTGATCCATCATGAGGAGGGCCACCCTTATGTCGAGTAAAAACACTTTTTCTTGCCTGCTGATACAGTATGACTGGAGTCTTCATCTAATTTCAGTGTACATTTTAAAATTCTAGTCATTGTGAAACATTTTAAATAATAAAAACTGCTTAGTGCACCTTTAAATAAGCACTTTGAGTAAAAATAAGAAGTAAATTGTGGATTCTAATCACTTCGACAGGAGCTGAAGCAGGACATATCTAGCTTCCGCTACGAAGTCATTGGAATGATGAAGGGCAACCGGAAAAGTACTCGTGCAAATAAGCCGGGCACAGCGGTCTCTGATGTTTCACATCCAGACAGTTCACTTCAACATTGTTCAGCTCTTCAGGAGAACAAAAAACTACATTTGTACGATGTCACTGCAGTGCTACAGCAACAAAAATCTGAAGAGACAAGGGAGACTCTCGGTTGTCTGGTCAATGGATCAGCAGTAGTGTTGACTGACCCGATACTTAAAGACAAAGCCAGGAAGGACTTCCCTAAGGATTTTACAGACTTTGGGTTATTCCAGAGGAAACAAAACTGTCTCAACCCTAATAAGATCTACTCACTCGCTGAAGAGGCAAAGGAATCGGATTCTGACATATTAGATTGGGTGAGAGAGGAAACAGTTGAGAAATCTCTGGCAGAAAAAGCTGAACAGGAAGAAAATGAATCAAAGTGCCTGATGGACGAAGAGGAAAGTGTGTTGGAGGACCAAGAGAAAGAGCACACTGCATCTCCACATAAACACAACAGATAAACAAACTTTCTTTCTTTTGTAACCAAGGATTATCTGAATCTCAAATTTAGCTGATGTACTTTGTCAGAGATGAAACACTATCCTTTCTTATGCACAGATGTGAGGTTTTGTGAGATGAATTGTCTCAAGAAAAGATATTTGCTTGATTGTTTTTGGGCTCAAGAAACTTCCCAGCACTACAGATGCCAAAAGCAGCCATAAATCTGGAGGATAAGAAATGGAGAAAGCTCGGGAAAGCACTACACAGTGTCCAACTGTCCTGTTAAATAGTTTTATTTTTGTATTTTATGTATTTAACCTCACGTTTTCACTGTGCAGCATCCTCAATAACTTGGGGACAAAAAAGCTTGCCTATTATTATTAATACTGCTTTTTTTATTTTTATACTTTTATTCTGCAAGGATGCATTAAATTGATCAAAGGTGACAGTAAAGACATTTATAATATAACAAAAGATTTCTATTCAATGAAATTCTGTTCTTTAAAAAATTATTCTAAAAAAAAGTATTACAGTATTCACAACAATGTTAAGCAGCAAGAAAGCAAATATTTCTTGTTATGGCTTCTGAAAATTCAGATTTGCCATCACAGGAATATATTACTAATGAAATTATTTTAAAATATTGTAAAATAGAAAACTGTTATTTTAAATTATAATCTTACACTATTACTGTTTTACTCTATTTTTGTTTAAATAAATGCAGCCATGGTGAGCATAAGAGCCTTCTTTTAAAAACATTAAAAAATCTTACAAACCCCAAATATTTGAACAGCAGAGTATAAATAAAATACAGTTTAATCTCCTTTGAGCTCCAAATCATCTAGATTTAGTTGGATATGACATACAACAGTTGCACAGCCTGATAAAAAAAAAAAAATATATATATATATATTTTTTTTTTTAAATCAGGCTGTGCAACTGTTGTTTGTGTGTGTGTGTGTGTATATACACAGGTGCATCTCAATAAATTAGAATGTCGTGGAAAAGTTCATTTATTTCAGTAATTCAACTCAAATTGTGAAACTCGTGTATTAAATAAATTCAATGCACACAGACTGAAGTAGTTTAAGTCTTTGGTTCTTTTAATTGTTATGATTTTGGCTCACATTTAACAAAAACCCACCAATTCACTATCTCAACAAATTAGAATACTTCATAAGACCAATAAAAAAAAAACATTTTTAGTGAATTGTTGGCCTTCTGGAAAGTATGTTCATTTACTGTACATGTACTCAATACTTGGTAGGGGCTCCTTTTCCTTTAATTACTGCCTCAATTCGGCGTGGCATGGAGGTGATCAGTTTGTGGCACTGCTGAGGTGGTATGGAAGCCCAGGTTTCTTTGACAGTGGCCTTGACAGTGCATATTTTGGTCTCTTGTTTCTCATTTTCCTCTTGACAATACCCCATAGATTCTCTATGGGGTTCAGGTCTGGTGAGTTTGCTGGCCAATCAAGCACACCAACACCATGGTCATTTAACCAAATTTTGGTGCTTTTGGCAGTGTGGGCAGGTGCCAAATCCTGCTAGAAAATTAAATCAGCATCTTCAAAAAGCTGGTCAGCAGAAAGAAGCATGAAGTGCTCCAAAATTTCTTGGCAAACGGGTGCAGTGACGTTGGTTTTCAAAAAACAAAATGGACCAGTGAACAGCCAGCTTCTTTGGCAATGAATGTTTGTGGCTTACCCTCCTTGTGAAGGGTGTCAATGATTGTCTTCTGGACAACTGTCAGATCAGCAGTCTTCCCCATGATTGTGTAGCCTAGTGAACCAAACTGAGAGACCATTTTGAAGGCTCAGGAAACCTTTGCAGGTGTTTTGAGTTGATTAGCTGATTGGCATGTCACCATATTCTAGTTTGTTGAGATAGTGAATTGGTGGGTTTTTGTTAACTGTGAGCCAAAATCATCACAATTAAAAGAACCAAAGACTTAAACTACTTCAGTCTGTGTGCACTGAATTTATTTAATACACGGGTTTCACAATTTGAGTTGAATTACTGAAATAAGTTAACTTTTCCACGACATTCTAATTTATTGAGATGCACCTGTATATATATATATATGCAATCTAAGTAAAGCAGTCATAATACAGATGTCTATACATCTGATTACATCTGTTACAGATTTCTAAGCATACCCTCAATATTGTGATGTTGGAATAAGTATCTAACTCTTAAAATGTTAAGATCTTAGAAGTAGTTTCAACTGACTTTCATGAACCACATGACATTCAGTAATATTTCTGTGATTATTTGAAAAAATAAAATAAAAACTCTCCTGGTAACATATTGCTAGTTCAGATTCTTTGTTTAGCATGCAATCTTTTTCGCTCCCAATTTAATGCGCACCAAATGATGCTTAATCATTTGTTACATTCTGAACTTATTTTTGAAAAATGAAGATATTTGATATACTGGGAGTTTTTCACTATACGCACACACACACACACACACACACACACACATACACACACTATGTGTAATCTTTCACTCTCACAAGTGGTTATTTGTCTTTTGTTGCCATGGCAACACGCAGTGGCTGCTCTTGTTCTTTAATTAATTGACTTCACAGCAGTTCCTTTATCTGGGGGCACACCATGCTGCACACCATGCTGCTTTCAATTAACAGTGAATAAATTGTCAGCAGATAGTTTCTCAGACTTTGTTGCTGTTGAAATGAGTCGCTCCCTGTGTCTTTGAGGTAAATGTGGTAGCGATGAAAAATTTGCTGTGAATCTTTTTCCTAATGTTCTAGGAACATTCTTTTTATGTTTTTATAATTATACACTAACGTTCCGAGAACAGAACGTTCTATTAAACTAATATCTTATTTCACTTAAATACACACACACACGCATACATACATATATATATATATATATATATATATATATATATATATATGCAGTATATATTCTTTTTTTGGTTCTTTTTGTCCTTTCTTTTCACATCTCGTGATCTCCTATCTGTTTACAGCAGAAGCCTCTGCAGCTTGAGGGGATTATGTTCATGTTCTGATATTTACTACCAATGTCTCTCGGCTCGCTAGCTTTGCATGCGACACTGCAGCATAACTTGTCCAAAAGCCATAAAAGCACTGACAGAGAAGAGATGGAAAAGAGAAAGAGTGGGAAGAAAGTGATGGAGCTATTTCCAGATGCGTCTTCATTTCTGTCTCATGTAATTTCACTTCATAAACATGTTTCTGTGAGATTCTAAATGACAGTTTTAAACATCACATTTTTCAAAATATAACCCAAATCTTGTTTCGACAGAGTCAGTGTTTATTAGGTGTGAGGTCAACCAAGACTCTTTCATTGCAATTTGATTGTTAGCAGGTCAGAAGAAAAAAGGCTCTTAAATGGCAGTATGTTTGGCGACCAGTGGCAGATGGGGTGAGTGTTTGGAAAAACTTGTTTGAAAAGTCGTTATTTTCTATGTTTTCTTGTAGAAGACCAGAATCAACAAAGTGCACTTTGGGGTGGGCATTGGCCAGAAAGATGGATGTCTTCAGACTGGACGCCCTAAAAAAAATCCTGCTACTATGTCAGTTAAGTATTATTTTTTTGATGTTAAGGATTTCCACAAGATGGAGCCACCCATCCAAAAGGTTCCAAAGGTTGTCATAGATACCAGCATCTTTTCATAGTTATGTTTGCATCTGGCCACAAGAGTGAGCCAAGCACATAGACATGAATCTGGATGAGACTGCTGTATCAGATGCTTTGGGGCTTGATTTGTATTAGTGTCAATATGTGAAGACTTGGAGTGAAGCTACAGTGTTATGTAAAACTGATTTATACTTTAATCCTGCAGCCTTTGGTTCACAAAATTGTTCATGTTTTACTTCACTGAAATACTTTCCCTTTAAGTTACAGGTTTACCAACAATATTCCTTTAAAACAAAGTCCTTTTTTTCTTTTCTTTTTTTTGTATTATATGCCTGATTGATGAAGTGTCGAAAACTCTGAGAACAGTAAATATCTGGAATTGAATTTTCATTTATAACTGGAAATAAACGTGAAACTTTGGAAGAAAGAAAAATACTTTAGAAAGATTTAGAAAAACGTAAAATGATAAAGAAATATTTAAGATTTTGCTTTATATGTAGATTACACATTTTGATATTGAGCATGTGAACAACTTTGTACAGACACTCAGATGTTCTTGCTTAAACTGAAAAACAAGATACTATTTGGATCATTGTCAAATGATGGATATACATAAAATAGTCAGGTTTTACACAAATGTTTGAGTTCTGCTGTCATACCAAAGACATTCTGAAATTTCTTTTTAACTTTTCACTTAAATTTATTCTGATAATATGTTTTGTAATAAAAAAATGTGAACTCAAATGAGGAAAAAACGCAAAACAGAAGCATTTCTCAGACTTTTGGATCCTTCGTCAGGTATGAAATGTTGTAACAGCGTACGTATGTTGCACAGATTCAGATTTTCTTAAATATGAAATATCACCAGTAAAGAATAACTATCAAATTTTAAAAAATGTGAAAGTTCTACACTAGTCCTAATATGGACTAAAATAGCTCCCCATGTATGTTATTATTAATTCATTAGGAATTCTGCAACATTTCAACCTCACACCTCAGCTCGTTGTTGAATTAATCCTCCACTCTTTGTGTTTTGCTTATTCAGTGTTAGGAGGTGAGATCATAGAGACACACTGGTGAACAGTAAAGGCTGGTGCACCGATAGTTTGTCAGTCTCTCCTGCTGCTGAGAGCTGAGCTATAAAAGCCCTCTCCCCCTCAGCTGGAGCCCATTTCTTGCTCTGAAGTCTCACAGTGGGGAAAGCAGGGATGAAGCTACTCTTTGCAGCTGCTTTTGCACTCTTTGTGCTGTCTGCCTTTGACCAGGCAGACTCCTCAGCTTATGACAAGATAGTTGCCCACAGTCGTATTAGAGCAAAGAAAGAAGGGTAAGAGATATTATTAATTTCATTTATTAATATCAAAATAAGAATAGTTATTATGATTTACATTTATGCTTTTTCTAAATATTTAAAGTGTTTACATATATTGCTATTATTATTATTAATATTATTTTTTTATTTAAACTTTCTTTGTCCTTTTGCAACATAAATAAACTGTGAAACTGTATCTTATCTAAAATTAAAAAGTTTTTTTTTTTTTTTTTGGTGTAGCCAAAATGTTGTCAAGCTGATTGTCATACTGAATAATACCTTTGACTTGGAGTATAAAAACAATCCAAATAAGAATGAAACAGTTTATTTAAAAGTATATATGCAGGTTACCTGACACAATGTTATTTGTGTTTTTTTTTTGTTTTTTTTTACATTTTTCAAAAATTAATAAATGTGTATAATCTTATAATTGTATACTCTATTATTTTCTAATAACTATTTTAATATTTTTTTTTTAATTACTCGGTGTATGTGTTTTTTTATTATTTATTTTATTTATTTTTTATTTTTTATATAAATACAAAGGCCTTAATAGGTATAATAAAGTTAATAATATATTAACTTTAGGTATATTTATAGAATAATAGGTTTCTTAAGGAAATAGGTACATTAAAGTTCATTGTCTTAATTTTACCTTTATTACATCAAAGCTAAAGCTTATTGTCCCAGTTTTAAAGAAAAGCACAATGCTGTCACAAAAAATAAATAAATATAATATTGCGTATCTGTTGCACTCTTCTGTCTTAGCTTTACTCATTTCATCCTGTCTTACCTTTACCTTTCTGCAGACCAAATGTGTGCGCTCTCCAGCAAGTCGTGGGGACAAAGAAGAAATACTTCAGCACTTGCCGTAATTGGTACCAAGGGGCCATCTGTGGAAAGAAAGCGTAAGTGTTATGTTTTATGATTTCTGGAGGCTATTACAAATTCTGTCTGTTTGACAGAAACTGGAAAGTTCCAGCTGCTCCGATGGTCAAAGGTGAAAGGTCACTGTCCCAACTGGTAAGAGTGCGTGAAGATTTCCAACAGTTACATGCACATATGATTTCCTACTTGAGCTCCAAATGCAGCTTAATAGTTGAATTTACAGTGCTTCCTATCTAAAAGACTTTGTAAAGTACAGAATTTGACAGCAACAGTAGATTTACAGTTTAACATTGCTGCCAAAACAAAGAAGAGATGACTAGAAAAAGAACCACTCCACTGCTACTAACCAAATTCCATGCGTTACTACAGCACTCAGTCTTACAAACCACAAGAGAACTGCAGAACCTTAATTGGTATAAAATGGTGAGACCCACTGACATTGTCAGGACATGCCATCAATGATTAAAGAAAGCAGTAGAGCTTGCCTGGAGTGCTTGGCTTATGTTGAAACACCTTTCCTTAAATTTCTGTCCTAAGGCGAAAATACACAGCTGTCTACAAGGTGGAAATGTCAGCAGGCTCTTCTGTGTTTCAGGAAGCTCTTTGGCAAAACTAAGTGAACTCAGTGGCGTGTGAAATGTAAAAAATATAGCAACATCTAGAGCAACAATATTTGGTAAGATGAGCTCAAAGTCCTACTGTGAAGGCTCCAGTAATGATGTGGTGGTTTCTGGAGGCCAACATGGTCAACCACAACAGAGTTTGTCATGCCTCTGGTTTCAACTTCTTTTTCCGTAGTTGGAAAAGAGAGGAAGTGGCAACATAAAAAGGTTACATGTGTGATCAAACAGCACCAATGTGAGGTAACCTCCAGTGGTTTCGAACTTCCTTAGTTGCAAAGCCAGACTTGCCTGAGATATTCTGTAGACTTTCTGCTTCCCTTGCAGTTTTGATTACTGGAAAGCCAGGAACTGTTTTGCTCAGAGTATTTTCAGACCATTACATAGCAGCAGTGTTGCCAAGTCTGTGGTCTTCCCGTGGAATTGGGCTACTTTAACACTGTTGACGCGGGTTGTTTTTCATGTCCGTGGGTTAAAGCGACTCCAATAACGTTATATTTAGCCCCTGGAATGAAAAAAAGACATGTATTTTACCCCCCAGAATGCGATTGTTCTAGTTTTGGGCTGGTTTTGAGTATGAACTGGGCGGGTTTTGTTGTGAAAACCTGGCAACCTTGCATAGCGGTCTGGCAATCTTTGTAAATATCTGGTTTAGTGTGCTTAGCTTACATAATTGAGATGAGTATGACAGTATGTCTTAGATCTCTCCCAAAGACTGGTATGAAAAACTATATCACTGATGGCTTTTCAACATGCAGATGAGGGAAGATTGAAGATTACTACCTTTTAAAGTGTCCATTTTCATTCAAGTCATGGGTTTTATGTTCTACAAAGCTTATCTTTATATATTTTGCTAGATATCTCTACCATCTGATGGTTTTAGCTCCATCCAAATGGTTTGAACATGTGCATAATGTTGTGGTTCCTTTGAACTGGTGACTCACCAGGGAAACCTTCAGTTAAATTGGAAAATTTAACTGGAGACTTTCTCTCCAATGATTAATGCGGCCGTATTCCCTCAGAGTGTCTGGTCATCAGGAGTCATGTTTTCCTCCTGTTTTTGGGAGTGATTCTTTAGAAGCTTGTATTCTAGAGAGACATGACCTCATTGACATCCCTCAATTACCCTTTAACTGTTCTTCACTTCCATAGAAGACACAGAGGCCTGCTATTATCCATAACTATTGTTTCTGGATCCTCCGTATGGCGATCACATAGAGGACAACTTTGAAATCCTCCATTAGTTTCTTACAGTCTCATGATTGCTCAATCTCAGAGACTTGTCAGTGTCCACTGTTCCACAGAACTCACCGCTGGATGACATTTCTCATTTGGTGATTTGCAGGATGTTTTATCTGCTTGGAATTTAGCAACTGTTGGAACTGTTTTGCTGGTGTGGAGATTTCCAAGTGCGGCAACCCACTAACCCTGACTAGTGTACATCTGTGAATCTCTACTGCAACTAGAGTGTGTTCAATATCAGCAGCTTTGAGAACTTCTCAGGGAATTGTAACTCTCCAGTGGTGTTTTCTCAGAGGACCTTATAAAAAACCTGTTTCCCATTAACAGCTATTTATTAACTCTACAATATGGCTGCTGTATATTTGGTATAATTAGCTTAGGTGAATTTTATTGAAGCCATTATTCATATTAAGAGCCTGTTACAATGCATATGAACTCGCATCTGGCTGATCACTTACTAAAGGAAATGGAAAAGAAATAAACCACAATAATGATGCTTATCATTAAAACCAGGATAGCTTATAACGACTAGTGAATGGCATCCAAGAAAAAAAATAATTTGAGCCTGTACACTACTGGTATTGTATTTTTTCAAAGTGGTGCCATATGTCTTAGATCCAATACTCACTTAACACATGTGCTTCTGGTTTTATATCTTCCCTCTTTGTCCAGGACCGTGTTGTATGAGTGTTGCCCAGGTTACATGAAGCTGGAAGGCATGCGCGGCTGTCCTGCAGGTTGGTTGGTTGGTTTCTTAATAGTTGCTTACGGACCAGTCAGACATTGGAAAATCGTTAAATCTAGTTATGTTGTCAATCAAATACAAATTCACATTGATTAGTATGCTAAGTATGATTGCAACCTGATTTGAAAGCTACATTGTTGGACAAAGAGTTCTATAGCTGCAGTCTTGGAGCTAATCGTGCAGTTAATCTGTGTCATTTGTCTTGCAGTTGCTCCCATTGACAACGTTTATGGCACCCTCGGCCTGGTCAAAGCCACAAAAACCCAGGACTACTCTGCTCTATCCAAGCTACAGGAGGAGATTGAAGGCGCCGGGTCATACACTTTCTTTGCCCCCAGTAATGATGCTTGGGATCTTCTCGATCCGGTAACATCTCATTCCTTCTTTTCCCCTCCAGCACACACATGAAAATTGAGTAATTCCTTGACTGTTTTGCGTTGGCTTGCTCTTTATCCTATAGGAGGTAAGGAATGCTCTGGTGAGCAATGTTAATATTGAGCTGTACAATGCTCTGCACTACCACATGGTCAACAAACGTCTCCTTACCAAAGACCTCAAGAACGGAATGACCGCCACCTCCATGTACAACGACTTGAACCTGCTCATCAATCATTACTCCAATGGGGTAAGTTGATATTTTGAGAAATGGAGGTTACTTGCATCTCCATGAGGAACAAATTTTACACATGGTTCTTGTTCAGGTTGTCACAGTGAACTGTGCCAGGATTATTCACGGCAACCAGGTGGCCACCAACGGAGTGGTCCACGTCATTGACCGTGTCATCACGGCCGTTGGCAACTCTATTCAGGATGTGATCGAAGTGGATGATGACCTGAGTACTTTGAGCGTAAGTTTTAAGGAAACTTGGAACCATGTAGTCCATGAACCAAACCTATCGACCATGAGTCGTTTATGCTTCATTTCTTGTCCAGACTGTGGCTACTGCATCTGGTTTGATTGAGAAGCTGGGTCAACCGGGACACTTCACCCTGTTCGCCCCAACCAATGATGCTTTTGACAAGCTGGATAGAGAGATTCTGGACAGGCTTATGGAAGACAAGAATTCCCTCCAAGGTAAACCCAAGCACTAAGATGTAAAGCCCCATGCATTATCTCAAACGGAGTGCTTTAAGTTGCCGAAGGGAAACGTTAAGTCCCATATTGATGGCAGACTTGGCGCAAAGAAAGCCTTTATTCTTATGTAATGATATAAAGGTGCAGGAAATCAAGGGACTGGCGGTTCCCTCGTGCCACGTTTGTTGATCTAAGTCAACTGAATGAGGCTGAGTGTTATTTCACCCCCTTTCAAACCAGATGGGCCTGCTGCACCCTGAGCTGTAGACCTGGAATTCTCAGACAGTTGGCAAACAGTGCCATAGCCACACTTATTGGACTACTTTGAGATTTAGACAGGGTTACAGTTGAGCCTCTTGGAGATGAGATCAAATCTGAAGGTTTTCGGCAGCAGAATTAAAGTTTATGGGTATGTCTTACATTATTTTCAAAATACTGTGGTTGATGTTTGCTTTGGAGTTCGGAAACATTAGCTTTCCCAATGATCATGTAAAAGAATTACGTAATGCCCACTCTCATGAATATAACGTTTGTCTAAAATACACTAAGGGTTAAATTAACTGCTTGAGTGAAAACTAAAATAAAACTAATATTATGGCCAAATCTGTTGTGCCAATTGGAAAGATATTTGATCTGCTACTTAATTTCATTGAGAGAAGCCAGGGAAATGAAAAAGGAAAACTCCAAGCTTAACCTAGATACTGATGCCTGATACAATTAACTATTGACAGCATATAATACCATCAAATTCAGCACAAAAAACAATATGGTAAGACAACAGCCGGCTTGAACACATGCACCCATTTGACTCCTATGGTCCGTGTTTTCCAGAGTGATGCAGAATAGATTTTATAACTGTTAAAGAAATATGTTCATTGTAAGGGCAAAGGAGAAAGATCTTTCTGAAAAGAGCATCGTCCTTGTCTTGCCAAAAAACATATAGACAGGAAACAGCTGTTAGCTTTACAATCCAGTGAAAACAACAATGGTGATCTCTGCCATCTTATTAGTCCCTAGCCAGACTTTTGATGTGAGATCAGAGCGCTCCATTTGCAGTCAAATGGCTTGAAGCTGTTAAGAGACTCACTCAGAGAGGACCCAAAGGCTCCCAAGGATCCCTTATGGTTCCCTTTGGAAATGAACAGGAAATGCAGTGTCATAATGGATTACATGCAAGCATTTATATGCTATCTGCATAATATATATATTAAACCATAGACTTTTAAAGACACATTTTAAAGGACATGAAATTAAAATTGTAGTTTTAGGTTCATGTCTATTAGCTTTGAAGCTACTGTATTGATATGCTAGTGTACATCTAACATTCATAATGAATGAATGAATGAATGAATGAATGAGGCGTTTATATAGCTCTTTATTGTGTATTGCTGTACACCCAAAGCGCTTTACAATCATATGGGGGAACTTAGCAGATATAGGCATTTCAAATTTACAATCATTCTCTTCCAGGAAAACAAATCAGAAATTTGATGACATATGTAGCACTACACAGATTTTTATTCAATCAAAAGCTCTCTAGAATGAGAACTGCAATCAACTAGCAAGGACATTTTTTTTCTACATACCCAGCCTAAACTCTGTGCTTGCCAAGTGATTTAATGCAAATTAATTTGAAGCAAATACCTTGTTAAATCACAGTGCAAAATTGCTTGTATGATGCATTTTCAAACAGACTCATTCCCATTTGTGTTTTTTACCTGATGTGGTACGTTCAAAACATAAAAAAAAAAAATGAAAATGAATGTAATTTTTCCATGATTTCCTCATATCTCAAGAGGCGTGCAAGAGGAATAACAGATGTGCTTGGATGACAGAGACTGATGTTTCTTCTCTTCCAGCTCTCCTCAACTACCATCTGTTGAACTCTGTTCAGTGCTCCGAGGCCATCATGGCTGGCACGTCTTATGAGACCCTGGAGGGCAGCAATATTGAGATTGGCTGCGATGGAGATAGTCTCACAGTCAATGGCATCAAGATGGTACTCAAGAAGGACATTGTCACCACCAATGGAGTCATCCACCTCATCGATCAAGTCCTCATGCCCAACTCTGGTTAGCTTAACCTCTCAGTTTCATTTATCCTACTACATTCGATTACATTTTTATCTCCAAAAAAAAAAAAGTAAGTAAATAACTGTTTTCTGTTTGAATATATTTTGAAAATGCAGTTTATTCCTGTGTTGGCAAAGCTACATTTGCAGCATCATTACTCCAGTCTTCAATGTTACATGATCCTTCAGAAAGCATTCTAATATGCATATTTACTATCAGTGCT
>NW_015538055.1:2098576-2104927 GCF_001515605.1 Sinocyclocheilus anshuiensis
TCATTACTCCAGTCTTCAATGTCACATGATCCTTCAGAAAGCATTCTAATATGCATTTTAAAGATTGTGATTTTGCCTTTTTCTTCTAAGCTAAACAGGTTATGGAGTTGGTTGGACAATCTCAGGGCACCTTCAGCGACATGTTGACAGAGCTGGGCTTGTCTGCAGCCATGAGACCCCAGGCTGAGTACACACTCCTGGCCCCAGTTAACGCAGCCTTCAACGGTGAGCAAACATTTCTGAATACATGTCAATCTCTCTTTCTTATTGTTCTCCATCCCTTTAACTAACTCTCATAGTCTCCTTACCGTAACACAGCTGCTGGTTTCTTCTCTTTCATTGTCTGTTTTAATTCTACCTTAGCAAGACCGGTGTTCTTTCAATTGTTGATATGCCTTGCCTCTGTTAACCTCTGCGGTCCCATAACTATAACTTTGATTCCTCACGGGATAGCAGGTGTAAAAACAGATGATTCATACAGTGCATGTGTATGTAAAATGGCAGCTTGTTGACATGTATCTGTTAATCTATTGGCCTCATCGGGCTTCCAGCACTGCAAAGATGGTGAAAGAAAGAGAAGACGAAAGCTTCTGTTATACCACCTACCAGAGAGAAGGTTTCAGACCTCACAGGAGGTTAAGCTAGATCTTTCACCTCATCATCACATGTTTGTAGTTCATTTGTGGCTAATGACAGGTGAACAAATTAATCACATTATATTTACAGGCTAAATCGTTCCTTTTACAAGGCTGCACGGGGGAAAGGGACAGTGCCTGGGGTTACAATAACTGAAAATCCTGTCTGGGAATGCACATTCCACAAACAGCTCTCCACGAAAGGCCGGCCAAGTTTTTACATGTTGCAGTTTGAAACATATAATGTTTCTACGGCCACTTTGGTTATGTGAATGTTTTAATATGTAAGAGGTTGCTCGGTCTTTCTTATCGTACTAAATCAGAGTCGCATTATGTCATGTTATTGGTTATACAAATGTTGTCGCAATTTTTTTTTTGTTTTGGCATGATGGTAAACCTTAAGTGCATATCATTTATCTTCCACAATTTAGATGAGGTGATGTTCATGGACCAGAGCTTCCTGAAGATCATTCTGGAAAACCACATCCTGAAGAACAAGATTGTGCTGAGTCAGCTGTACAGTGGTCAGCGTCTGGAAACACTCGCAGGGAAATTTCTCAGAGTCTTCGTCTACCGCACAGTCAGTGTTGATTTATATGTCCTTTTTCTTGATTTGCTTATGATTTGTAAAATTATTATATAATAATTATATATATATTATTATATCATAATATTATAAAGTATTATATGCAACTGCTAATATAAAATATTTATTATATTAAATGTTTATTAATGTTATTTATATAAATGTATTTTACATATTTGTTCATCAGATATTTGCCCTTTAATTATCATTCAAAATATATTGTATAAAATACATAAAAAAAAAAAATAGTCGCTCTTCCAATGTACTACAGTAAAACTACTTTTAAAGGTTTGATAAACTCGCACCAAAGGTTTATAAAACTTTATAAAAGTTATGAAAATGAATATTTTCATGACTGTTGTATATGTATATCTGAAATGTTTTGGAAAGGTATTTTCTTACCCTTTTTAAACATACTATTTTAAGACATATTTACGATATGTTTCAAGTATATTTTATGGGAACACTTGATACAGATTCATATAAAGACTGTGTTACTCTGTTACATCACACAACTGAAATGACAGGTGTATGAATTCTTATTCTTTGGCCTTTACTTACACTTGACATTTATTGACATTGTAAGTGCTATGTAATAGCTGAAATAGTTTCCATTAGTAAACTCAGAGGAAGTGAACTGTCTCATAATATTTGAACTACAAAGGCTGTCTGCATTGAGAACGCCTGCTTGATCCGTGGAAGCAAAGAGGGAAGTAACGGTGCCCTCCATCTTATGAAGACCCTGATCACGCCAGCAGAGTCAAGCATGTACCAACTTCTGGTGAAAAACGGAGCCTTCAAGTAAGAAAAATTACATGTTTGCAGAGTCAAAGTGAAGATCGCTTTTTTGTTCTTGTAGTGACTGTATCATTTCATTGCTGCAGGATCTTTTTGTCCCTGATGGAGGCAGCTGGTCTGACTGATCTGCTCAAACAGGAAGGAGATTTCACACTCTTTGCTCCCACAGATGAGGCTTTTGCAGGGCTCAGTGAGAGAGACTTGTCTCTTTTGAAGAGTGAGTCCTTTCATAAATGTCATTTTCAAGGCACACCACATCTAGAATTACTGTTTAGCTGTGTTTTATTCAGGATTAATGAGATTAAAGATGAAAGACAGAGGCTACAGGATGTGACAGCGTCTCTTCTCTGTGATCAGGTGACGTTAACGCCCTCAGAGCCATCCTGCTCTATCACTTCAGTAACGGCATCTTCATCGGTGAAGGCTTGGAGACTGGAGTCACTAACCTCCTAAAAACTCTCCAGGGCAGCATTTTGAAGGTGTTGTATGTAAGTATCCAGCACTCTGGCTGCCCAGCCTTGAAATTAATCTGTTATAGGGACACATGCAAGAACCTTCATCCGATTATATGATTCTGTTTTGTAATATAAAGTTTTATTGTGGAAATTTCCTGTGAGTAAAATCAAAATATTCTTTGTAGAAAACCACTAATCTTGATACAATCTTTGATTGAATTTATAGAGAATTGATTTAGTTTTTAGTGCTACAATGGTAAAGAATAGTTTTCAAAATAACCATAAAATAGTTTTATGTTTTTTTTTTTTTTAACCTTAATATACAGTAACTTTATATGGTAAAGGTGACATAAAACATTGTATTTCTTTGATTAAATAAAATGTTATTTTCGTTGTAAGTTAATACTGTAAACTGTGTAAAACAACCCTGCTCCTGCAGAGCTACCGTCCTGCAGACTTTAGTTCCAACCCTGCTCCAGCACACCTGTCTGTAATTATCAAGCAACCCTGAACATCTTGACTAGCTGGTTCAGGTGTGTTTGATTGGGGTTAGAGCTGAAATCTGCAGGATGGTAGCTCTCCAGGGGCCGGGTTGGACACCCCTGGTGTAAAATAACCTAAATAATCTAAATTAGCTGTCAGTATATTATTTAATATGACTGAATACATTAGCTTATACCAATTAAAATAAACATTAATATTCAGATCAGATAGGTACAACTCCTAAATATAACAAGAGCCAAGCCCGTATTATCTCATTTTTACATTCTTATGTTTGATTTATAATCATGTTAAATTATTATTTTAAAAAATTGTTTGTTGTATAATCATATTAAATTAAGTTGAATTAAATGATTAAATTAAATTATTAATAATTATAATTATTAAAAATATTACAGAAGTGGTGGTAATAAAAATATTACAGTGGTGGTTATTATTTTTGTTTTTTTTTAGGCAAATGAGAGCATGCAGGTCAACACTGTGAAAGTTCCTGATTCTGATCTAATGGCCACAAATGGAGTAATTCACTTCGTCAGGACTCTTCTGTACCCTGAGGGTGAGGATTATCAAATTATGCCTCTACTTTTGTATTGGCTTTTTTTTCTTTTCAAATCAAATCCATGTTTAAGAACTGTGTTCTGTTTTAAAGATATACCGGTTGGGAGCCAGGACCTCCTTTCACTCCTGAGAAGGATCATCCGATACATCCAGATTAAGGTTTTGAATTGCAACACGCTCCTTCAAAACCATGTCATAAGCATGAAGTAGTTAACATAAAGGCCCATTTAGTGGATGCGGTTGCCCTGAAGGCCTGGGCTTAACTTGATTACGTGCAACCAAATTCAGGCTTCATGACTCGATCTCACAGAGCAGATTTCTAGTGTGATCCAAATGTGTTTTTTTTTTCTTTATGTAATTTTATTGACATGCCTAAAAATTGTAATAGACTGGATATATACATGTATTTTCCTTCCTTTGTAGTTTGTCTCTGGATACAGATATCAGGAGATCCCTCTGACATTTATGAGTATGTATATAAAAAATGTTTCTCATGTCAATACAATCAGTTTCTGTTTTCGCAAAAATTCAGTTGTCTTTAAATCTGACATGACCATGTTTAACTTTTTTCCTTTTAGAAAGAGTCATCACAGGTAATTGACGCCAATGAAACTCATTACTAATAAGATGGCTAGATTATTTATTTGTTGCATGAAGACTTTTTGTTTAATGAGTACTGTGGTTTTTTTTTTATATCTGCAGTCCAGAGAGAGCCCACCATGACCAAGGTGACTCGGGTTATTGAGGGCGATCCGAGAATCACAAAGGTTACACGTGTAATTGAGGGTCAACCCTCTATCACTAAGGTTACAAGAGTCATCGAGAGGGATCCATCTATTTCCAAAGTTACCAGAGTCATTGAAGGTAAACATCATTTAACACACCCATGATATAAAGCTGTGTGTGTATATCTTGTGTGTGTGAGTGTGTGTGAGTGTGTGTGTGTGTGTGTGTGTGTGTGTGTGTATGATAAGATGTTATCATGTAAACAATGAGTTAAATAATCATAAATTTATTGAAATTTTATTGTGTGGAAAATGATTTACAACTATTTTTGAACAAATTATCCATTTCCACCACAACCAACAATCTGTTGACTAATAAAGTTTTTCAGAAGTTAAAAGAGTGTAAAAATATTACTTAATCGTGTGTTTTTAGGATACATAAAATGCTAACCATGACATGACTAATGAAATTACCATTATCAAAGGAGCCAACCATTTCTAAAATCAACCATTCCTAAATGTTTAAAATGCCATTTTCATCTATTAAACACAGCACATAATTTAAGATGTGATGGAAATGTTCTGACAATTAAACAAACGACAATTCTCCTGTAATACATCGATTTTTCTAAAAGTCCACTAGGCCAAAAACATCCATAGTTGAAGAAACACACTAATAACAATGAATTCAAAAATGCGATGTGTTGTCTTTTAGTCATACTCCAAATGTCTGGTTCTTCTCCAAGAGACACATGTATGTTACTTGAAATATGGCTATGAAAAGCACAATGTGATATTTCCCAACAGTTGAGTTGTAGCTCAAGCCAGAAACCCGAATCCTTTCCTAGACCTGGATTTCACAATTATTGACACCCGCTTAATGTTTTGTATCAACAGGTCCTGAATATTCAGTCACCAGCTCCACCGATATGGAGCTTTATGGTAGAGTGTGACACTTTATTAGCATGCTAGTGTCAGCGCTAACAGTTAACCCCACTTTGTACTCCTCATTCCAAACCTTTTTTTCCCCCATAAATTTTGTCATATTCCAGGTTACGGAATATAGTTTATTGTCCTAAATATACTGGTAAAAGACAGCTAAACCTTTTGATTTATTGTTCTTTCTTTTCTGTTCTTTTGGGTACTCTTTACAGCTCTTTTAGCTACAGTACAGGCTATGGAGTAAAGCCGGCTCACTCAACCGCTAATATTTCCTCCTTTTTCCTGTTCTCTCTAGTCCTTCATGTATAATCAGATAAATGCTAGCATTATTTCTTATTTCTTCTTCTTTCCCACTAGATTTTGGCGAGGAGCCTGAAGGCATCACTAAATTCATTCAAGGTAAGATTCTCACATTAGGTATCTCAAGATAAATCATCCCAACATGGTTGACCTTTATGTCTTTTGCTAATCCATTTACAGAGGGAAGAGTGACTGGAAGAAGGCCAGGTTGGTAATTCACTGAACAGTTATTTGCATCTTGACTAACTTGACAGCTACTTTAGGCCAATCAGCTGAACACCAGTTTGACACTTTTTGAAATATTTGTATGTTTTATAATACCTGCACATAGATTGAACAAACGATACAAGTGCGAAAACATGTGGTGACCCCTCTTTTCGTATTTTTTAGGAGTACTCCAGAGGAGAACCTAGATCAAGACCAGCCACAGTGAGCACAAGTAGAAAACAAGTGCTGAAGAGTATAGCATATACTTCCTTCAGTTACTTGCGCAGTGGTCCAGAACTTACCAGGTTGGAGTTGAGTTTAAGACAAAAGAAAAACAAACTCGATACTGATCATTCCTGTTGCCCCAGAGACAATAGATGATTTCGTTCAAGTACATTTGGTCCAAACAGGGATATGAAATTCTCCTTATCTCCTTATGAAATATTTAAAGCTTTCTCTCTTCTAAAGTGTGGTTTGAAAAATCACAGTTTCATGAATAAATGATCATATGTGACGTGATTATTAAAATCAGATGATTTTGTGTTACAATGATTCAGAACCATGCATTACTTGTGGAGTACCGGTACACTTGAGGCATACTAACAAAAAAAAAATGGAAGCGTTCATATGAAATACATGGTGTA
>NW_015538055.1:2105398-2109711 GCF_001515605.1 Sinocyclocheilus anshuiensis
CTGTTGCCTTAAGCCAGTAACATGAATTTATATTTCCGGGGTACAGTTTACTGTTGCATGGACAATGATTTTATGGTGCTAATGTTTAGATGGTGTAAAATCTCAAATAAAGATAGAAATTATGTTGCATTGTTTTGTTATAAAATCTCAAATCTTTTTCATGTTTTTTTTTTCTCTGGTGGAATACAGGTTTGATGGTTCTTCTTTAGTGTTTTGTGTGTGTATGTAAGTGTGTCCATTTTGCATAAACCGTGCACAAATGTGCTGAGCAATGCATGCTTTGAAAACTCAAAGCTTTGTCTCAAACTGAATTTTCATGTTTCCAGTCCAAATTTAATTCAACAGATACAGGTTTTGGATCCTTTGCTTTTATTTTCCAATTTCCATAATAAACTCAACTTTTAGACATGGACTTGTGTGTCAGTTTTTGAAGTTACACAACATTAACCCATTATTTAATTTTTTTTTGAAGCACTATCTTTGCCAAGTACTATGACTTGTAAGCTAACAGTTACTAAGGTGAAAAAAATATTTGTAATGTAAAAATATCTCACAAATGTATAAGATGCAGGCTAATATAATGTAAAAGCCCTGATTATCAGAATAATATTGGGATTATGTAATCGGGAGATCTTGACTTTTTCAAAAATACCATTTCCAATATAATGATTCATATTTTAGCACAATCGGTACAAAAGAAGTCCATATTTTTGTTTATGTTTTAGCAAGTTTCATTTTGCATAGGTTTTCAAGTATTTCAAGTCCATACATCCACGTTTTATAAATCTGAAATTGCTTGATTCATACTGAATTTCTCAGAGTGTACAATGTATTTGTGCATTTATCTACTTTTTATTTTGCCTCCCCGAAGATACAAATTCACACTCTTCATGTGAGTTCAGGCAGTCACTGTAATGTGGGATAAGTCAAGGTATACCTATATTACAGAATTTTGACATAACTTCTATGTTTTAGCATGTCATAGACTGACATTTTGTGTCAATATGTAATGTAGGGAACGTTATCAAAAGAAAATGCGGCATGAACTTGCAGCTCGTCTTTCTACTTGATGCAGTTAAAACATTTTGAAAGCAGTCCATGCAGTTTATTTGTTATTGTAAGAAATGCTGATTATATAAGATAATGTAGAGAAACTAAATGCTATTTTCACATTAGGGTAATGTTTTTTACTTTTAAAAATGTTGTAAACATTTTGTATAAACACACACACACACACACACACACACACACACATAAATATTCTTCAAAAGTAGTAGTTTGGACCGGGCAAATGACCAAACTATATGCATATATAAACTACATGTGTGTAAATGTAAACAGCCAACCCAACTAAGAATGCAAAAGGCTGAGAACATTTTTTCAGAACAAGACTGAACTTGCTGCTATTTATTTCCACATAGAGGTAGAGGTCAAAGCGGGACATTTCAGATGGGGGCTAGTGGCGACACGCGTCCCACTGTTGTGCATTCGGTGCAGCTGGTTCATTTGAGCTGCTTCCCAGAACTACAGTCAGATTCCAGCATGATCTTTCTGACAACCTGTCACGTCATCTAATTTTATTCTAATTAGCAGAATGGCAAAACTTGTGATCATGTCCTGACCTTTTGTAATTTCGGATATCCAAATGCTCCATCAGTATCTTTCATTTGCAGTCATGTTGGAGCCCAACCCTCAATAGCTTGTTCAGGCAAGAGGGGCAATGCAAAGTACAGCAAACTTGGAAAGGGTTAGTTGTACGGTACACGCTGGTGGTTTGCAACTCTTACACCCCCACACCATCTCAAACAATCCATCAAGATATTTGAAATGACTTGTTTGAGGGGAAAAAATCACTCTTTGAATCTCTGAAGTTACGAAAGTTTTGGATTTGCATAGACAGAAATGTCAAAATGGACTAGTTGCATGATTTTGCAAATACAACGGATAATGAACTCATTGTTTACTCACCCTCTTTTTGTTAAATTGTACATACATTGTCACAGTCTTCAGCGGGTGTGCCCAGGAGGGCCACCAGATGACTGTGTTCTGGGAGCACATGGCTTGTGTTGTGTTTGTCTGTTGCCATGTGCTCTCTCCTGTCTATTGTCTGGCCCCTCCCATCTTGTTACCTCGTTATTGTTTAAGTTGCTCCACCTGTGTCTCCCTCGTTAGCCTCCTCGTTTGGTTCCTATTTATTCTCCTGGTGTCTGTCATCCTGTGCTGATCAGTCATTTCTCATTGTGTGTGTTATATGTCTGCATGGAGTGCAGTTTTGAGCCTGCCTGTCTGTTTTTCCCCCTCGGGGTGGTTTGAGTTTGTTCTTTGTTTCATTTTCATTATTAAAATAAATAACCATTTCTCCTGCAATTGAGTCCTCGCTTCATCTCCCCGCACGCACCGTGACAGAACGGATCAACCAATATGGGGACTCAGCGGAGAATGGGCTCACAACGCCTACCGGTCTCTACTCTCTCCAGCCCCCTCTACCAGCGCATGCTCCAGCTGGAGACCCTGAGCTCCCTCCGCCAACGAGGGACCGAGCTGAGGGAGTTTGCCACCTGCAATTGAGTCCTCGCTTCATCTCCCCGCACGCACCGTGACATACATGTGAGGTATTTTCTTAAAAAGCTGCAACACTGACAGACATAAACAGGTTCAGCCATGTCTAAAGGGTCAAAGGTCACTAATCAGCACCAGACCCTTGCATCCCAACACAACAGGCCCTTAACAAATGGGTTGGATGGAAATGTTAACTATATTACACACATATTACAACTTTTGCCTTAAAAACATGAGGGGAGAGAGTCAGTCCAGTCGTAACTGCCAAATTTACTTCCAAACAGTGATATTATGTGGCGTGTCTGAAATGGAGAGTTACACAGGAAGAACCATTTCTGGATTTATTAATACCCACATTGTTTTTAAAAGATATAGTTAAAATATACTGTTGAAAATCCTGGCACTGGATGACTATGCCTGCACACCCTACAGTACATTGCAGGTTTTAGGAGTGGTTAAAATGGAATGCTTCATTACTAACGATACAATATTATACTCCGTGTTGGGGAACGTTACTTTTAAAAGTAATGCATTACAATATTGTGTTACTCCATAAAAAAGTAACTAATTACGGTTCTTAGTTACTTTTTATGGGAAGTAATGTGTTACGTTACTTTTGCGTTACTTTTTAAATCTGGACAGGGCTTGCTTGTTTGTTTTTAAAATAAAAAAGTTATATTTTTGGCAAATATAAAAGCCTTTTCACACCAAAAGTGAAATTAATAAGCTTCAGGCTGAAGGGAAAGTAAATTTACGTCTGTACAGTAGAATACAGAAGAAGAAATTTCAACACACTTCAGCAATAAAAAAGACACACAAATGTTTGTCTAGCATGGGGACAGGAGAGCTGTCAATCAATAAATTGGAATAAAAAAAGTAACTTACTTAGTTACTTATTTGAAAAAGTAACTCCGATATTCTCTTGTAAATTAAAAAGTAATGCGTTACTTTACTAGTTACTTGAAAAAAAGTAATCCGATTACGTAACTGCCGTTACTTGTAACTGTACTTGCGTTACCCACAACACTGATTATACTTCATTTTCTAGCTCTCTTCCCTCTTCTTGTCTGTTCCTTTCTTTAATGGTGTGGTTGCATGGTTCTTCATTATAGTGGAAAGAGCTGTTTATAACTAATGAATATAGAACCAACAGTTTTTACAATCATTTCAGAATGAGTGTTTTTGTTCTATTTGTACTTTCATATGTTTTATACCAGACAGAGGATCTAATAACCATCATCATCATAAATTTTTTTATTTTTGGAGGGGAAAGTCTCTTATACTAACCAAGGCTGCAATTATTTGCATAAAATACAGTAAAACAGTAATACTGTAAAATAGTATTACAATTTAAGCAAACTATTTTAATATATTTTAACATGTACTTTATTCATATGATGGCAAAGCTGAATTTTTCTGTGTCACATGATCCTCCAGAAATCCTTCTAATATGCTGATTTGGTGCTCAAGAAATATTTCTTATTATTATTAATGTTGAAAACAGTTGTGCTGCTTAATATTTTGTGTGGAAACTGTGATACATTTTTATCAGGATTCTTGATGAATAGAAAGTTCCCTTTCAGTCGGTCACTCTCGACGTCACGTCGGATGACCGACGAAATTGGGATCTCGCTTAGAGAGACCAATCTACTTCGAGTGTAAACTAAACGAGCCAATGCACATTGGCATGCAATTATTGCATCCAGCTGCCGCTGATCACAGCGTGAGTATAAGTAGGCAGCAGATGCAGTGCA
>NW_015538055.1:2109831-2117257 GCF_001515605.1 Sinocyclocheilus anshuiensis
AGTGGATCCCATATGTGTAAAGTCCACGGTATAGCCTTGAGCCCGTGTTTCCCCGGCAGACGTCTGCCATTCCAAAGAGGGTTCAATCACCTCCATTGTTTTTCCATATGCACCTAAGGGATGTCATATGTGTATTGCCTCCGAAACCTCCCTCGGGAAGGTTCGAGCTTCCGCAGCGTCCCTGTTCCAAGTGAACGGGTACGTTTTCCCAGTGTTATCTAGTCTTACTCATTGGGTAGTGCCATAGTAGCAGTATCTGGTCCTCTTGTGCAAGCCCTGGCCTATGCCAAAAAGTAGGGGCGCAGGTGGCTTCCACGGGACACTGGAAGGGGCAGTACCTGTGGCCCTTTGTTAGGGATCCCAATTCATCGGTCATCCGACGTGATGTCGGGAGTGACCGACTGAAAGGGAAAGTCTCGGTTACGTATGGTAACCCTCGTTCCCTGAAGGAGGGAACGGAGACGTCCCGTCGCCACAGCTCCTGTACCACCGCTGAGCGGCCGGGTCACCAGCTCGGCTCCTCAGCGAAAACCTGAATATGCGCTGCATCTGCTGCCTACTTATACTCACGCTGTGATCAGCGGCAGCTGGATGCAATAATCGCATGCCAATGTGCATTGGCTCGTTTAGTTTACACTCAAAGTAGATTGGTCTCTCTAAGCGAGATCCCAATTTCGTCGGTCATCCGACGTGACGTCTCCGTTCCCTCCTTCAGGGAACGAGGGTTACCATATGTAACCGAGACGTTCAAAAGAACAGCATTTATTTAAATTAGAATTCTTTTGTAAGATTAGAAATGTCTTTCCTGTCAATTTCGATCAATTTAATGCACCCTGCTGATCATTTGAATAGTAGTATATATTTATGTATATTTCTATTATTATTCAACATTCTAAAGAAGATATTGTTGTTTAAGGGACTTGAGTAGAAAACCAAGGCTTTTTGTGCCTGGACTATTATTGTAACACGTTTATCTTGTTTATCCCATGACCTTAAGTATGTTGTGCTTTGTGAAACCACATCCTGCATTTTTTTGCCTTAGTTCCTGTCTGTAATTCACTTTTCAACTTTAAACTGTAGCAGCTCCATAAGATAGGGCATAAACAACACAATTCTATCACATCATCCGTTAGATAAAACCAGTTAGTTTGGATGTTACAACATGAAGCACATTTTTAGCTTAGCAAAACATTTTTACTGCATACTTGAAACTGTTTATTCCAATGAATACAGCTTCTGTCTCTGCAAGCAGATGTGTGCTTTTCTACACACATAATGAAACATATACTCTATCACTTGAAATAATTCAAATACTGAAGTTACGCAGTTAATCACATTTTCAATTAGCAGCGGCATTTGTATCGTGAGAATGGAGCAGAATCAGCAGTTGCATAACCACTTTTGACTTCCTGCCAAGGAATACTTACAGTAAGTTGTGAAAATGGAGCCCAATAAATAGATAAACCAACTCATATTTTATTATTCCAAAGCTGACATAGAGAGTAAACATAAAAATGAACAGGAACTATCTTCACATTAGCAGCCTCTTTAGCTGACACAGGATGACCATCTAGCGTGAAGAATTATCTAGCTCTCCATCCTGGTCCTGAGAGGTTCAAAGCTATCAGAATTTCTCAACACATAATAAGTTGGATCCATGGACACAAGGATTTTTCCAAGAAAAGACATCTCAATTCATTTCAACTTCTATGGTGGATCAAGAATGTTGAGTTTTTGGATTCGCAAATGTTATCACTAAAGCCACATAACATGCTGAATTTCCAGTCAATGCTAATAGATTCTGCACAAACATAATAGTCAAAACATGACATAGCAATATATAATAGTCCGAACGCTGAGAATTTTGATATTTATTGGAGACTGGGAGTCGGTTGGCACATTGTTCATATTTGAGTGCTGTCCATAAAGGCACAGCTGTCACACAATCTGAAAGTTTGTCAATGTTTAGAGACTTAAACCTGTCAAAGTATATTATGTCAAAATGTTAAAACCCCTCGGCTAAAAATGCTGTAATAATATAATAATATGATATGATATGACATGACATGACATGACATGACATGACATGACATGACATATCATATGATATGATATTTCATTAAGAATATTACTGGTCAGCCTTAAGGGGTTCTTATGATAGCTTAATTCATGTACCTTTTCAAACGGCCCTGTTGACTTTTGAATAAATTTGTATTAGTTCAACAGCTTTGTCACAGACTGATGTACCGAATGGAATTACAGTACTGTAAAGCACTCATGATCATAGATATAAAGAATAATAAAATAATATTTTTTCTTTCACCTAAGATGAAAAAGAAAATAAAGTCTCTGCCTTGTTGTGTTACACATGCTGTCTCTATGTTTTTTCCACGAGAAAATATTATCTGTCATTACTTTTAGACACCTGCATGTTCCTACCTGTCTGATGTTTTTATTATACAGTAAGTTGTGAAAATGGAGCCCAATAAATAGATAAACCAACTCATATTTTATTATTCCAAAGCTGACATAGAGAGTAAACATAAAAATGAACAGGAACTATCTTCACATTAGCAGCCTCTTTAGCTGACACAGGATGACCATCTAGCGTGAAGAATTATCTAGCTCTCCATCCTGGTCCTGAGAGGTTCAAAGCTATCAGAATTTCTCAACACATAATAAGTTGGATCCATGGACACAAGGATTTTTCCAAGAAAAGACATCTCAATTCATTTCAACTTCTATGGTGGATCAAGAATGTTGAGTTTTTGGATTCGCAAATGTTATCACTAAAGCCACATAACATGCTGAATTTCCAGTCAATGCTAATAGATTCTGCACAAACATAATAGTCAAAACATGACATAGCAATATATAATAGTCCGAACGCTGAGAATTTTGATATTTATTGGAGACTGGGAGTCGGTTGGCACATTGTTCATATTTGAGTGCTGTCCATAAAGGCACAGCTGTCACACAATCTGAAAGTTTGTCAATGTTTAGAGACTTAAACCTGTCAAAGTATATTATGTCAAAATGTTAAAACCCCTCGGCTAAAAATGCTGTAATAATATAATAATATGATATGATATGACATGACATGACATGACATGACATGACATGACATGACATGACATATAACATATAACATATAACATATAATATAATATAATATAATATAATATAATATAACATAACATAACATAACATAACATAATATAATAATGAGAATGAAAAAATGCAATGTCTATTGATAGTAAAAATGTATTTTTTGTCAAATAAATGCTGGAAAACTTTTTTTTTTTAACAGTGGTAAATATTTTTTACATTTGTACAGTCTTGGATCAACTCAAGAGAAGTATGTCAGAAAAATTAATTTGCAGGGTATCCCGAGGAGGCGCATGATGTTTATGGCTGGATTTGGCCAAAATATAACAGGCAAGAGGCCTCATAGGAACTCTAAGTATAATTGACATTGCACAAAAATGAAGCACATTTCCCCTCATGAACTGTGGTTAAGAGGCCATTCCTCCACAATAAACTTGCATGGAAACGTTTTTAGGACAAACTGCGTACAGTTACAAGCAGCAATGAGATATGGAAGGACATTTTAAAGGACTTGTCTGTTTTATACCTTTGCTTAAGTACTCTATAGCATAACTGTTTCTCTCTTTTTTAAGAGATGTAAGTAGCCTAATAGAAGTTTCTGCAGAAGTAGTTTTTGGTAACCTGTTAGAATCAGCCTGCTGTGAAATTCTTCTATAGTACATTGTAGAGTTCACAGTGTCGCGTTATGATGTAAGTCTAGCTGTGACACCAGAGAATGGTATTTTCCAACGAAACACAACCACACACATGGTTTGTATGAAAAACACATTTCCTGTGCTCTCTTTTAAATATGGCCATGTGTCGCCAAAGGATAAACAGTTATTATTTTCAATGTGGCCTTGCATGGACAGAGGCGCCCATGGCAATATTATATAACAATTATATCATCTTTCCTATTATTCTTTGATACTGTGATTTTAGCAGCGCATATTTTGCACAATTTCTGATTTAACATTCGTCTAACATTTTTTAAATATTACCACTTTCTGAATGTTCAGAGAATCATTCAAGAGTAATATTTCCATTATGTTTGCAAATTGATCAAATGGAATGTTAACTTGACATTTGTAACCAAGAAAACTGGGCATGTTCAGAGAACATACAGAAATAACCCTTTCATAACTTAATGGGAGCATTAGAAAAACATTCTTAGAATAGATTTTTGTTAGCTGGGTTCATATTCATGTGTTTATTTGTGCATTTGGTGAGTAGCAGTGTAATACGCTGGTAATAATGTACAGTACAGTCAGCAGGTCATGATCAACCTGTCGGCATTTATTTGTCGATAATTACCAGCTAAATGTATCTCTTGTGCAGTATGTAATACAGTAAACACAATAAAGATGCAGTAAATAAAGAATAAGAGTACAGTATAAATAATTTATGTTTCAAAATAACTATTCATATTGGTGTAATTTTGATGTATTTGCTATCTGAACGGCCTGTATGGGTGTAGCCTGCTGCACGCGATGTACTTGTTACATAATGCTGTACCCTGGAGGACATTCACCTGCCACCTGCCAGAACACATTTACAACAGCATAACTGGCCTTTAATCCATTGCCAGTATTTACAAACTGATTACAAACAGAATTGAAAGCCACTAAACGAAATATATAGGCTCTGCTGTGTCCCATGCTATTGGGAGATCAGACAGCCTCCAGAGAGTATTTGGGAAACTACATCAAAACCATATGTATATTATAGTAATAAATTCTTGGAAGAAATCAGTTTGATCGGTTCCTGATGGGTGTTTGCCATTACATTACATAAGTTGTAGTATGATTGATTTCAGTCAGCAGAATTCTGTCACTGGCTTCATTCCATTAAAATCAGGTGTTAATTAGTAGTCCTCATTAAATTTAGTTCATTTATTATTCATTTGATAATTTATGTGTTTGTTTGTTTGTTTGAATTGCCATAAATTACTGCTGTCTGGCAAATCAGCACATTGTTTCTCACACAAAGCTACTTTTCTTGTGGTGATATCTGTCTGTATTTGTATGTTATATTGTTATGCGCTGGTTAGGCGTAAGAGTTAGAGGCTCAAAAATGTTTGTGATTACTCAGACTCAGACGATGATTTCGTTCCACCATCTCCCGTTGCTACTAGGCGTAGCATCCGTCTCCAAAACCGCGACTCTCCATGGGCTCAGTGGCCTTCAGAAAAGATCATCAACACTCTCCAAGCTGCCGGCATCCCTATTAACTGAAAACGTAAGCAAGCCGGCAGATGCCAGAGGCCGTCCTATTCTGAATTTTAACGGCTCTGCTTTATGTAACAATTTGAATGAATCTGTGTGTTCCTTCCCTAATTGTAAATTTGCTCATGTATGTAGCTTCTGCAAGGACCCACATCCGAAATCGGTTTGCCCACGGCGATTCAAGCCTCCTCCCAAAGCGAAGGTCTCTACTCGGAAAAAATTCTGAGTGGTCACCCCTCTACTCCCATTAATGTTTCCGTACTTTCTTCTTATCTCTCTTCTCACCCCGAGCCGCTTTTCGTTGATTTCTTAATTACTGGTCTTTCCCAAGGGTTTCGGGTAGGAGTCCTTTCCCCTCTCTCTACTACTTTTGTATCAAAAAATGTACAATCTGCTCTCGGTGAACCAGTCGTGGTCTCCGCTTTGCTCAAGAAAGAAGTTAATAAAGGTTACATAATCGGTCCGCTCTCTTCTCCTCCATTTAGTCCTTTTCGGGTTAATTCGCTCGGAGTCGCCACCCGCAAATATTCAGGGAAAAAACGGCTAATATTCGACATGTCTTCTCCCCATTCCAATTTCACAGCAAGCGTTAATGAATGTATCCCTTCAGAACCTTTTTCTCTGCATTATGCTTCTGTCGACAACGCTATCCGTTTAATTAAGTTAGCTGGCCAAGGTGCTTGGCTAGCCAAAGCCGATATTACGGACGCTTTCAAAATCATACCAATTCATCCTTCTGATTGGGCTCTTTTTGGCATCAAATGGAATTCCAAATTCTACTTCGCAGTCAGACTCACCTTCGGTTGCCGGAGTAGTCCAAAAATGTTTAACTGTCTCTCAGAAGCGCTGTGCTGGATCCTGTTTAATGTCTGTAAGCTCCCTTTCGTCTTGCACTTGCTGGACGATTTTTTGCTTATTGATTTTCCTTCATCTCAAACTCAAGTCCTTGACACACTTAAACGGGTCTTTAGCGACGTTGGCGTACCCCTGTCTAAAGAAAAAACACTGGGTCCATCAACTTCTCTCGAATTTCTGGGTATTTCACTAGATACGGTAAAAATGCAAGCTTCTTTCCCAAACGAAAAACTCCTCAGAATTAGATCGTTTATGGAGATTTTTATATCTCTACGTACCGTATCAAAACGCGAAATGCTTTCTCTGCTCGGTCATCTAAACTGCGCTATGAGCATAATTCCCCAAGGCAGATCTTTTATCTCTCGTTTGCTAACCTTAGCTCATTCCTTAACAAATCTACACAATTTGATCCATTTAGACGAAGGGTGCTTGTACGACCTCAAATTCTGGACTCTTCTGCTTAATAATTGGAACGGCATCTCTTTTTTCTATAATGATGTTTCAGAATCATCTATCGAATTAGAACTTTCCTAAATTAGCTTTAGGTTCCGTCTCGTCAGCTCTTCATGAAATCTATCCTATCGTGGTAGCCAGTTCTCTTTGGGGTGCAGCGTGGTCCCGTAAGCATATAATTATGTATTGCGATAATGAAGCCACGGTCGCCATTATAAACAAAGGGAGATCTAATTGTCCGTTGATTATGCCGATTCTGAGGAGACTGACCTGGCAGTCAGTTATTCACAATTTCATCTTCAAAGCTATTCATATTCCCGGTCACTGTAATACGATAGCTGATGCGCTCTCTCATTTTTGATTTCAGGCTTTCAGACGTCTATGCCCATCAGCCAAGCAGGATCCAACTCCCTGCCCAAGCCTTTCAGAAATCCTGCTAAATTAGATGTTTCCTTTAATGATCTTCTAAATTCAGCCAGACAATATATCGCTAAAGGTGTTGCTCCTTCTACTCTCAAAGCTTATACATCGGCCTGGTCTCTGTTCATGACATTTTGTCTTTCGTTTTGGAAACCTGTTTTCCCTATTCTAATTACAACTGTCTGTTCGTTTCTAGTTTACAACTATGAAACTCAAGGCCAAATAAAGTGCTTTTGCTTTCGTACAGAAACACAGCGTCTCCCTGACATGGCTGCATCAACAATACTGCTATTCCTGAAACCACGCCTTCTTTCTTTGCGTGCACATTTGAGCGGCATTATGCTAATATTTCCACATAGTGACGTAGATATGTGGGGGCGTGTTAG
>NW_015538055.1:2118385-2136543 GCF_001515605.1 Sinocyclocheilus anshuiensis
TTCCTGAAACCACGCCTTCTTTCTTTGGGTGCACATTTGAGCGGCATTATGCTAATATTTCCACATAGTGACGTAGATATGTGGGGGCGTGTTAGAACAAGCCGTTTTAGGTAGGCGTGTGGTTGACTCTTAACTTTTATAAAGAATATCTCTTTGGATTTGAGACTCTAGTCTTTGCAACTTTACAGATCTTCTTTATGCACCAAGAGCTTGTAACACTCCAAAGAGAAAGGAAAACTTGAAATCGCATCATATGACCCCTTAAACATTAACTATTAACATTTTGAGTTTATTGCTAAAATGTATTTAATGAGACAAAATTGCCATGCAAGCTTTTTTAAGTTCTATGAACTACTCGTTTTTTGACGTGTGGTAATGTAAATCAAGCATTTACATGTGCCCTCCCATCCAGCTCTGCTGGATTTTGTCACAAGATTCATTACTGAGGCTGAAGGATGGAGCCTGTCAGAGAGATAGAGCAGATGTCACAGACACTTGGCCCTTGCTGCCAAACTCTTGTCCTCCTCATTTTTCAAGATTGTGTGCATATGTTAGGAAAAGAAAGTGGAAAGATCCCCTGAAGGTCAGCTACTGGGAAAGGGCTTCCTTTGCCAAATTCTAATATCTTTTCCGCATGTCAGGGTGATGAATTAATCCTTAGCACTCCGCTCTTTAGCAGGACATTAGCCAGATGCTGACGGCTATCACCACACACGCGGTTTATGCTGATCTCACATGATACCTCATTTATTCACATTAAATGATGGCAATGTTTTGGCATCCATAGAGACTGTGGTCACATCCATTCACTGGATGATTCTGGCATGACAACACTAAACCCAGAGATCAGTCACAGTTTTTGAAATCATCGTATTTAATACAGTGTTCACAAACAATGTCTGAGACCCAGCTGCAATTCTTAATAAATTGTGCAGGGATCATTTCTGCATTTGCACATAAATTGTTTGCTGTGCAAGCCCCAACATTGTGTGGGGCTTAAAAACTGAACAAAATAAGTTAACCTAGCAGTCAAGGGGTAAAATACACCTTCGATTTTATTTTATTTTATTGATTCATTTAATTTTATTCAATGAACCTTAACATACAGTAAGTTAAGCCTAGCAGTCCAGGGTAAAATACACCTATTTGTCTTTTGTTTTGTTTAGTTTTGTTTTTTATTTTATTTTATTTTATTCAGGGGTAAAATACAGCTATTTTGTTTAATTTAATTTAATTTAATTTAATTCAAAGTTAAGTTAAGTTAAGTTAAGGTTTACAATACACCGATGGAATTATTTTATTTTAGTAACACATTTTTATATAATCACATTTAGGTGATATCACAAGAGAGCTATTGTCCGAGGATCAGATCACCTTAATTCACTCCACAGTCTTTAAATAATGATTACAAGCTTCGTGTTCAAACACAATCAGAACAACATGGGCAGGTTATGATGTAGTAGATGCTTTTGTGAGAAATATGTGTTTTTTTTTTTTATGGTCCTGTGTTTTTTTTAATGCTCTGGTGTTTTTATGTAAAAGCAATGTGTCTAAAAAGGCTTATTACAGCCAAGTATCTTTTCTCTTTCAGATAAAACAGTAATTCAGCATTATGCAAAGGAATCTGTGAAAATTCACACAAATGGTTTAAACATTCAAGAGGTGACTACAAAAATGTGGCTGATTTTAATTCTAATTTACTTTGGCATAAAAAATATGGGCAGGCCGAGATTAAAATCCTGTCCAAACGTCACACACACAGACAAATGATATCAAGCTGAATACTCACAGAGCCACCATGCATAAAAGTTACTCAAATACTAATTTAAGTGCAGATTTGTTATTTTGATTTTACAATCCAGTTTTGGTTGTGATTGTAGCTGCTTGCAAGATGTTTGAACGATTCGTTAGGATCAGCATGACATGTTTTTAAACAACTATTTACCAATCACTCTCAAATATTGGTTTTGTTCCTCTGTCTTAAACACCTTGTCTTAAACTCCTCCCCATCACTGGTTGTGGTTTAGTGTTGTCAGAACAGTTAAGGCACGTAGATGGGGATCCCTGTGTTTCTTGAGGCCAGGTTTCCACTACAGCATATGTGTCATGGAACTGAGGGCCAGCTACCTGCAAAAACACACTGCTCTTCCAAGTCTTTGTCCCTCTGCTGATCCAAGTCAACAGCAACTGCTTGGAGAACAACACAAGTATTCCTTTGAAAAACTGTTCTTTGGGGAACCAGAAATGTTTCTTCTATAGAATTGCTTCTTTCTGTTTGTTGCAATCAGTGATACCTTTGAAGCAGAGACAGCTTAAATTTGATTGGCTGAGCGACGTACCAAGAGTGTCCATCCAATAACACTGTGACATTTCAACCGATGGTATCTTAGCTTGTTCTTGTGTGTTCAAGACAGACTAATGCATTAGTTGTTGGGGATATTTAGTAACTCGCCCTCTTTCTGAAAGTTACATCGTTTCGCCAATAGGTGGCGACAAATGACTGTCTTCATGAGCGAGTCATTGAGTCTTTCGTGTTTTTCGAACAAACTAGAATGAGTGATTAATTGAATCTTTAACTCACTCGATTCGTTGAAGACAACTGATTAATTCAGGAAAGGTACATGAGCTAGTCATCAAATCAACAACGACAACAATAATAATAATAATAATAATAATAGCCAAAAGTAAATGCCAATTGTTTGAGTTAAATGAAATTAAAGTTACTCATTATTAACTAACTGTTTATTAACCTGTTGTATAATCAGACTCGCACCCTTGCTGTTGGTCTGAGATCAGCACAGCTGCTGTTCTCACATCATACTCTTGTTCGTATGATATTGCTTAAATTTATTTATGGTCTCTCTTTTTACTGTTCTCAGAAGGAGAATGACAGAAAACTTGCGGGAGATGGGGAATGGGATCAGTACATGACCCAGGCCAGACTCGAACCAGTATCCCAGTATCCCTGTAAACACAACAACTCACATGTGACATGCTCCGTAAATCCACTGAGAATGCCTGGTTGTGTCATAATATTCTTTAAAATGTATTTGTTTATTATTACTGAACAATCACTGCATATTATTTTTTAAAATGCAAAGCAAAGTGATCTGATTGTGGTTGTTGTGCTTCAAACTAATTTCTGGATTTCACAGATATTAATTGTGAAAAGAATGGAATGCTTCAGAAAAGACATCTGTTTTGTCTATTTTCTGTTCCCTTTTCCGGATGGAAAAATGAATGAGGGATATAATCCAGTCTGTTTTCCTATGTTTTGTAGTTATGTAAGTTTTTCTTCAGAGTTTGATTATTAGTCCAAATGAATTTATTCAAGGTCTATGTAGATGTATTACATTAAAGAACCATTTTAAAATGTGAAAATTCCACTATAAAGAACCTTCTGTAGAATGGAAAGCTTCCATGGATGTTAAATGGAACCATCAATGTTAATAAAGTACCTTTGTTTTTAAGAATGAATTATGATCTCTGTTTTGCAGCTTGAGGCATTCTTGTATTTGTGTTATCATGATTCATTTTTATAAAACTAATGGAATTCTATGTGTATGCTGAGAAGCACACTGTTATTTCAAAGCTTAGGCTGTATGCCAGGGCCCTGTTGTATGCTGATGGGTTAAAGAAAACGTGGGCACACATTTTAAAAACAAGCTTACATCGGCCCAGTTCAAACAGCAGTGGCAAACGATTCAATTCCCTGTTTAATATTTTCAGCCATGGAACAAATCCCAGTAACACATCCCAAGATTAAGAGTTTTGAAACTTAAAGGTTTATTAGAATCAATGTACCACTTTAAGTTTACAAAATGCAAATCTCATCAACTTATTTTTCATAGAATGGTTGAAAACCTCAAAATTAGATTTTGTCCAAAATTGTGTAAACCAAATGCATTTCCTGAATGCATTAATTAATTCCTTATTATTTGGAATAAATGACAATTATAATAACATAAATATATTTATAAACGTTTTATATACAGTAGGCTATATATATATATATATATATATATATATATGCGGAATTATAAACTCATGACATGTGTGCAACCTTCAGGGATGTTCAGATTGATTTCATTATGAGATTTTTTCCTTGCAGATCTAAGAAAGTGTCAGTAAATTACCCCTCACCATTTCTTGAATTTGTGAATGTTGACGTAAAATTACCATGGCGTAATGGTTCTGAATGTACTCATCTGCGAGCATTTAAAGGAGTAGTTCACCCACAAATTAACATTCTGTCATCATTAACTCTCTTTTATGTCATTCCAAACTTGTATGACTATATTTCTTTCTTGGAACACAAAAAGTGAATTATTATTATTTATTTTTTTTGGTGGGGTACTAGGGCTTTCAAAATCCAAAATTATGGAAAAAAAGGGGAAAAAAAAGTTCATACCATATATTCATTACATTATATGTACTATATCCCAAGTCTTCTGAAGCCAGTAGCTTTGTGTGACAAACAGACTAAAAATGTATTCTTCAGAATTTCTCCTTTTATGTTTCACAGAAAAATAAAAGTCATAAAGGTTTGGAATGACATGAGGGGGAGCAAATGATAACACATTTTTCTTTTTTTCCTTTAAGCTCTTCTGAAGTACTGTAGTAAGCTTGAAGTCAGTTGATCATGCGATCGGACAGATGATGGACATATCATCAGCAGTCACTCAACCTTTTGTTTTAAGTTCGAGATAGAATTGAACATTTGACCTCATCAGTGAATATTTGAATAATGTCAAGTGAGCCAGTGAGTCACTGGGGCTACATTAAAACTTCCATATTTGTACAGTACATATAACCCGATCAAATTATTCAGCACAGGATTTGACTTTCTGTCTTTTTCTTAAAACAACAAACCGATGGAAGAAAAAAACCCTTTACAAAATGTGTTTAGTTATAGCAATGAGTCAGCTTCCATTTAATAACCAAGAAGTAGTGAGGTGTATGTATGTGTGTGAGACTGTGAGGGATGTCTGGGTAGAATTAGTCTGGGCTTTGGTGGTGGTTTGGTAAACTCCTAATTAACTCAGAGCTTTGGCTTCAATCAAACTCAGCCTAAATACTATCTCTTTTCTTTGTGTCTACCACTGAAGTCATGATCCAGCAGAATCCATGTAATGGCCCCACAGCAGACAAATTTCATGGGCTTTTCTGGAATCTGAATGCATATGGAACAGACAACCGCTGCCTCTAGAGAGGTATTATGTAAATTGAAAGGATAGGTTTGTGGAGGCAAGATCCCATGTGCTACGGTTTAAGACTGTAATCCAAAACTTGTCTCACAATAGATCATTTATATTTTAACAGACCTAGAAGGAATAAAAGACAGAATAGAGTTTGTTGAATATGATTAGAGAAGTAGTGAGGTGCATGTATGTGTGTGAGACTGTGAGGGATGTCTGGGTAGAATTAGTCTGGGCTTTGGTGGTGGTTTGGTACACTCCTAATTAACTCAGAGCTTTGGCTTCAATCAAACTCAGCCTAAATACTATCTCTTTTCTTTGTGTCTACCACTGAAGTCATGATCCAGCAGAATCCATGTAATGGCCCCACAGCAGACAAATTTCATGGGCTTTTCTGGAATCTGAATGCATATGGAACAGACAACCGCTGCCTCTAGAGAGGTATTATGTAAATTGAAAGGATAGGTTTGTGGAGGCAAGATCCCATGTGCTACGGTTTAAGACTGTAATCCAAAACTTGTCTCACAATAGATCATTTATATTTTAACAGACCTAGAAGGAATAAAAGACAGAATAGAGTTTGTTGAATATGATTAGGCCCTTTTCAAGGACTTTACAGATCTCAGGGTAGTAACAGCTAGAGTAGACATTTGATTAGAAATATTTGGTTATCCTTTAACACATGTAGGCCTATTATTATTATTATTATTTTATTAATGATAATAATAATAATAATTGTTATTCATTATTGTTATAACTAAATTAAATTAATTACATTTAATAATAATAGTAATAATAATAATAATAATAGTAATAATACAGTTGGCACTGTGGTTATTATTATTATTATTTATAGCTTAAAATATTGACTTTTGACTTGAGAAACATACAGGAACATGAAATGGGATGTATTTTAGTAATAAATAATAATAATAATTATTATTATTATGTTGGAGCTGTGGCCATGTGGTTAACACACATGTTCTGACATGTGTGAACATGAAACACTCATTTCCCATCTTTTTTGTTTTGTGAACTAATAAAAAACGCAATTTTATTAGCTTTTTTTTGTACCTGTCAAACCCAATGGCAATAAAAAAAAAAAGACCAGTTAAATAAATCAAATGAATTCAAAAGGGAATGCATCTCAATGTACACACCCTCTCAGATTTCCAGTCAAAACATGCAGGGAGCCTGAGCCATAATGCAACTACATGTGTCTTTAGTAAGAGGACACTGAGAGAAACGGCAGAAAACAGGGTCAGCTCCAACGACCCTGCATGCTACTTTGTATATCTCTAGGGTGCATCTGGGCTGAGCAACATAGTGTGCACTTGCAATCTATTTCTAACTTCCAGTTGTTTAAGATAAAATTTAGGCAAAACTCCATCCCTAAAAGCACATTTCACATAATTTGCAAATTAAAGTTATCATTATGGTAGAATGACAGACAGGTTTAGAGGGCTATGTTGCAGATTGCACCATCAAATCAAACATCATCTCAACATATTACTGCTACTCATGTAGAGCAGAAAACCTTGCCACTGCATGCTCCAAGTATGTGATGCTAGAAGGTGTTAGACACTGTTATTTTGCTTTATTGTCTCTAAAAGTGTGATAAATACTCTCGCCTATTTACTTTGAGTCACTCAGTTTTATTAAACATGTTCCATCCAGAAGTACATTTCTGAAACAGTCGTCTAAAAAATAGCCTAGAACATCCAGTTCTTCTCTCATCCCGAGAAATATAACGCTATGAACAGATACAATCAGGCTATTCATTATCACTTCAGCATGTTTCATGATCTTGAGCCACATCACATCAGTTCGTACATAACTGGAAAATTGTATGATTCATAAATCATGACATTTATGCTATTCACAATTAATATATCATTAAATTAATAAATACAGATAACACGTTTTGTGTATGATAGAGTGGCTGCTTTCCAACAGCGCCCCCTAATGACAAATGAGAAATCTGCAGACTGTTCCAAAAATTGCGATTATGTTCGGATAATTCATCAACTAGTTAGTAAGTTTTGGCATCCACTGTAAGAAGCTTAAATCCTTGAATTTTTCCTTGAAATCATAAAAGTTCTTCGGACTCAATTTTTATTCATCTTAAAGTAAAACAGATCTGTGGAATTGAGACCTAAGCTCAGCCATATTCCAGTAGCTGATCCCCTTTTACAAGTTTACCCTAAATTTCTGCCTGCCATGGTTTTAATAAAGAAACATATTTCTTAAGACATAGTGGCCTTGTTTTACATCTCTGCCGAATGTCAGTGTCTTGTCAGTTTCTTGGATGAGGAAAAGAGATGACATATCCAACACAGCAATGAATCACTCACTCAGAGATGTCTTTACAAGAATTAGGCAGTTCTCCCTTACACAACATTCCTAATGGGGCTCTGGGTCCTGCAACACCCCTATTATATATTTTAAAGTTGCCTCTAGGTGAGAAACATCAACTACATAAAAATATAACTGCAGTTCAAGACTTTGAAAATCGTGTAAAGATGCCACCTTGTGCTATAAGATCACTCTCTATTTTGGGCAAGAAGCCCTAGCTGTCATATTTTTTACTGATAATCTTTAATAATGTATTTTATTTATTTAGGCAATTTTTAAATGTACACTCTAAAAAAATGCAGGGTTAAATATAACCCAGCGCTGGGTTAAAAAGGGACAAACCCAGCTATTGGGTTGTTTTAACCCAGCGCTGGGTTATATTTAACCCAGCATTTTTTAGAGTGTATTACTGTAAAATAAGAATTTATATATTCTATTCAAAATGATCAGTTTGGCTCACTCAAATATAATAATAATAATAATAACAATAATAATAACAATAAATAATTAGATTAACTAATGTTGAGGATCGGAATAATTTGGTTATGTTTCAAGGGGTGTCTTGCTTCATCTTCCCCTAATGCATTTCTAAACGTTTATAACTTGAAATAGTCTTGCTAAGTTTATTCAATCTTTTATTTTAAATAGTTAATGGAGTTTCTTTAATATTTTATTTTATTTACACCTGCCTCCTTAACTAGTGTTGGTGAGACCAGTGGCATAATTTAGTCAGTATATGGTCCATATGGTCTGCATTTGGTCCAGATCACGTGCACACCACTGTGTGTAAATCTGTGTAAATATCCAATAAAACCAAAAAGCAGCGCTTTAAAAATGGGACTTCAGGGGTCAAACATGACGCATGCGGGCACCTCCAGAGTCCACGGAGAGCTTGGTGAAAAACATCACAACTCCCCTGACCTAGTGATATTATCCAAGCAACATAATGTGAATAAACTAGGTTCTGTATAAACTGGGTTCACAAATGTTGATCATTACAAACTTCATATTAATGCATTAATATAATATGAGTTTAAGGCATATCTTTGAAAGCGTGCTTGTTCATAGTCCCTAAACTTGGATCCTTCATGCTGCTGAACTTTAAGAGTACTGTTGTGACAGTATACAAAGATTTATAGTGCAATAACTTTCTCTTTCCTCAGGGGGGTTTATGTGAATTCCAGTTTTATGTATTGTACATGCACTGAGATATAGTGCAGCCATGCTTTGGTTTAGTTTGACAGTGCTGTGATGTCATGCTTACAGTGATGTCATACGTTTTGAGTCTTGCATTTGAATGCATCTCACCCTTCACATGTCGATGTGTACTTTAATTAATTAGCACTTGAGTGTGTTAAGTGTCACATGTGTGCAAACAAATGATTTTCCAGCTTGTTCTCATCTTAGTTGTTTTGTCTGTGGGAAGTACTCTATATTTTACTGTTCAGCTGGTTGGTGGATGGCGTTACTAGTGTTAAACACAAGGCCTTTCAAATGTGAAGTAATGCATGAGGCAGATGCAGTATTATGCACCTTGAGAGCTTCATGAGGCTCGCCAAATATCTGCCTGACTCTCAAAATCTCAAATCCTCAATCCTCTCTCTTTATCTTGGGAAAAATACAGCCAGAGATGTTCTCACACTGAACTTTACATACCTCCTGTTCCAAGTGTTTTCCAGTGTACTGTACCAACGCAAAACTAAACATGGACTGAATGGCCTCATACAGCCTTTGTCACAGCTTTAGTTAAATATATAGCTACAGCGCCCTCTGTTGATCAATGACTTAAAATATATTGTAATATTGTAGTTTGTATCAGCTTATGTTGGATATGTAATTGTGCAAGCTCATATTAACTTATTTTTTACATGATGATCTTTACCATTATCTAATGCTTACTTAAAATTAAAGTTAAACTAATTAAATCACTAATTTAATAACATTGTTAAACGTAATCTTTAGTAAATCAAAAATAAATATTAATTTTTTGCAGTGTAATGTTGTGATGCCTAAATTCACAGCTTGATTTAAAAAATTTTAAAAAAAGTTAGAATTTGTATATCTGACAATGATCAGAAATCGATTATAACATAAAAATAATTATTGGCTTTTCAGTCAAATGTTTAATAGGTTGAAATGCTGAATAGGTTTTCATAAAAAGTTCTTATTTAAAAAGTCTTATACAAAACCAAATATCATTTTCTTTCTCGTAATAGATGCTTGAAATCAATCAAGAACATATCAATGTAGTGTGTGAATAATTATCTTCGTACCTAAAACTGTCCGGTATTAATTGGTTAAATGAAACACAAATATTTGCCAAAGCAAATAATAGTTTTTATAAGTGACTGTTCTTAATTAGATGGGATGGGAATCATACAAATACAACGAAAACTATAAAAGAGAGAAAACATGCTCTGAAATTTATAGCCATTTCAAAGGCTGCAGGAAATTCCTCACTGTAAAAATTAAAACCTTCTTACAATAACTCCATGTGCCAACTACATAATTTATGATCTATAAATATGATAATTAAAACGTCACATGCTGATTTGGAGGTTGATTTATAAAGAAACGCCGTGCTTACATAGAGATTAATCACTGGTTAGCTTCAACCTGTTAACGTTTACTCAGAACATGTTGCCTTATGCACTTTAGACGTTTAAATGTTGATGGAAAAAACGTAAACTACGCTACATCTGTTTAGCAAACCTCTTTAACCAATCAAAATCCTCAAAAAGCAACACGTGACTGAACACGGAAGCGCACAAGTAGTGGACGCGCTGCAATCTCCGTTTAAAAACGTCTTTATTGGATCACGTAATAGACACGCACTAGTCCAGCAGCACCTAAGCTGTCAGGGAGTTGAACCTGTTCAGTCAGAAAGCCCTAAACAACGCGGAAGACCCATTAAACTCCATATTTCACTTAATTTATCACATCTTCTGGTGAGTTTCTAAATGGAAATGTTTTGTCAACTGCTTTGAATGCCAGTGAGAGGTGGAGGTTAATATGTGGGCTTTATGAAAGGGTGTTAGCCAGTAACACTTTCATTATGTTTGATTCTATTGCTTTAATATTTAATAAGATACTTGTGTTTCAAGAGTCACTCGATAAACTACCAGCTAGGCTTCTTCTTGAAGTGTAAATGACATTGGCAATGTTAAGCAGGCTTTTTGTTTGTAAATCCTCATGTATGACACACTCATGGTCAGTTAATGTAACGTTAAATCGGTATAAACTGGCCCAGTGCTAATATAGGCCGGGAAAGATGTGTCAGAAAAAAAGTCATTTAGCTTAATTTCTCTGAATACGCATAATAATTGAATTCAGCATCTGGTGATAAGTTCTTCCTGTAGAAAAGTACTATATTGGTACCATGTTACAGCTATGACGCAAGATGGTAATAGTGATCTGATGTATGCCAGGGTGCTGAAATTCATGTTTCATTGTATTTACTCTTAAAAAAGGGTACTTAGTATGCTTTAAATAATATACTTGAGTGTTAAATTTATATAGAATGCAACTAGTTGAGCTTAAGATTGCTTTTTTTGACGTAAGTAGGACTTCTTTTATATGTAATTTCATGAGTTCTTCTATTGTCTTTGAAATATGATTAAAGTCTGCTGAATGTATGGACAATTTATGGTAAACTAAAATGTACTTAATGCCATTAATGTTTAAACTTGTATGTCATGTATTCAGATATATTTGTAATTACACATTTGAACAGATTTAGTTCTAGGTTAGTACATTTAAAACATATTTACTTAAATGCAATATTGAAAACACTGCAGTTAAAATTTAAATTAAGTGCTTTAGCCAACACATTAAAATGTGTATTTCTTTAAAGGGATAGTTCACCCAAAAATGAAGATTACCCCATGATTTATTCACCCTCAAGCCATCCTAGGTGTATATGACTTTATTCTTTCAGACGAATCCTATCGGAGTTATATTAAAAAAATATCCTGGCTCTTCCAAGCTTTATAATGGCAGTGAGTGGGTGTTTTTTTTCAGTAGTCCAAAAGAAGTCCAATAAAGCGCATCCATCCATAATAAAAAGTGTCCCACACGGCTTCGGGGTGTGAATAAAGGCCTCCTGTAGCGAATCAATGCGTTTTTGTAAGAAAAATATCCATACTTAAAACTTTTTTAAACCGTAATCTCTAGCTTGCGCTAACGGTCGTACATTCCGGTGGATGACGTAGGACGTAGAGTAAGGTCCGGTGAGAAAAATGTTCAGTTTTGGGTGAACTATCCCTTTAAAGCATGACAAAAGAATATTAAAATGTACTTCATTTTATTATATTATCTACAAGTACAGTTTTTAAAAATATATACTTTAAAGATTCGAAATACACTACAAGTGAACATTCAATACAATTAAGTACATATTCAATAAAATTTTCATGTGCATGTTATTCCAACAACAACAACAAAATTGTGGAAGTAAAATTTGCATGCTGGCAGATCTTGTAATGTGAGGAAGTCATGTGGGATAGAGGCAATTATGTAGACTGTAGTATTAAAACACATGGAGTTGACAACATTCCTGACTTGTCCTTTCAGTCATGGAGCAAGCGAAGCAGGAGGCCTTTGATCACGCCAGGCTGCAGGTAATCAACGATGGGTACGAGAAGGCATTTGCATGCATCAATAAAGGTCTCACAGAGGATGAGGTGGGCCACAGTGGAGAGGCGCTAAAACTGTACCGGCAAGGGCGGCAACACCTCCTCAGGGCTCTCAGTGTTCCCTCGCAGGGCATGGAGTGTGTGGGTCCCTCCTGGGAATCTGCTAGGCAGATGCAACACAAGATGCAGGAGACCCTCAACAACATCACCACTCGCCTAGCCATGCTGGAAACCAGCCCAGACCCCAACAGAGTCTCAGATAGCAGTGCAGCCCCTCATAAACTCTACCCTGAAGTCCCAAAGGTCAAGCCAGAGAGGCCGACTCCACCACAGATGCTCGCTTCCAACGGCGGGGTTGCAGGGGCTTCGGGTGGGCCTGTTCCGGTCTCTCCCTCAAAGCCCAATATGTTAAGCGACCAGCCTCCTGCATACACCCCTCAAGCCGCTGTTGGACACCTGTCCATTTCCTACGGCACCGACTCAGGCGAGCTCTCCGTGGTTGGCGATGAGTTCTACAGCCATACGTCTAATTCTACACCACCTCCTCAGTGTCTGGGGGAGGATGGAGAGGAACTCTTTTTCCTTCCTCAAGGGGTGCAGATCTTCTTTGTTACACCTGAGGGGCAAGTCAGTGCTCCCTCTTACCCAGGGTACCTGCGCATTGTAAAGTTTACCAGTGAGCTATCAGAAAGGATTCCAAACAGGCCACCCGCCTTCCTACAGGTAAGAAATCACAAGCTGTGTTACTTGGTTATTCTTCATATGCCTGAAAGAGAGAATCTCACAAAGAAATGTCCAGCTTGTTCATATTCAACACAATAAAAAAAAATATATATATGTATATTACTATTTGTCGTGCTAAATTTTATAAACCAATAAACACACATTTTTTTCTTTTATTTAGAAATTTTTATTTTTTTATTTAAAATGTTAAAATAGTCTTTGTTGTACTAAATTTAATAAATGAAAATGTATATAAATAAATGTAGTAATTTTAAATTCTGGTTGAATGATGTAATGAGAAAAGAACGGTCCAAGTAGACTTGTTTTCAAGTCGTGGTGTCTTGTAACCTACTTTCACAACCTTTTGTCTGGCTCTAAAGCTCCCTGCGCTCTTGAGATGGTGTTGTCCTTAATGAGGCCGACCTCATCCGTTGTTTCTTAACAGTATCATGTGAGTGTATGCTCACTGCTTACATCCAATAGGCTTTCACTGATTGATGCCATCCCGGGAAAGCCCCAGTCCAGTGGTCCAGTGTTACAGAATGAGCTTAATGACCTGATGGTGTTTTCTTGAATTGTTTACCAACATGAGATAGAATATGAACAACCTGGTTTAACACAATACATTTTACACTTTGAACGCCACTCTTCTGTTGTTCTGTGATAACCTTTGTTAATATTGCGATATTCTGGCAAATGTAAATAGACAGTAATGTAATCATCACAATATGAGATAATACAGTTTACACGACTTTGAACACCACCTTGATGTTGTTTGTGATAACGATTGATAATATGCTTAATAACACAATTATGAAATCATCACAATATGAGGTAATTTTATGGAATGTCTATATTGTATGTAAATATAGAGTAATAATATAAAAGCCTTGGATGACTTCTGGACCCAATCAAGGCCAGAAGTCAGAAGTCAATCAAGGCCAGAAACCAAAGTAAACTAAAATAAAGAGTATCATCTCTCCACACAGACATTGAGGTCATAGATTAGCTGTGTCATGAAGCTGAATAAAGAGCCTCCAGCTGCTGTGCTTTAGGGTTTGACTGTAATCAAATTTAATGCTAGCAGTCACGAGGACAGGATGAATGAATCCAACTGCAGAGCTGCCCACTGTCTCAACTTTGGGAGGAAATCCAGGCCTGGACTTCAAATTCTGATCCTCCCTACACTGTAAAAAAATTCTGTAGAATTTACGGTAAAAAAACGGCAGCTGTGGTTGCCGGAATTTTACAGTAAAAAATACAGTAGCAACGTTTTAGGTTTTACGGTTTTAACTTAAATTTACAGTTAAATACTGGTCATTTTTTACAGTGTAGAGAGCCACGGGTCTATTTCCATTTATAACTTTTCACTTGATAACAAGTCAGTCCATTACATATCTACGGAAAAGATACTGTCAGCAAGCTGTATCTTTTAAGATTTATTCAAATGTTGGATGACAGGCAATTTAGAATCCAAAGTTTTACAGTCGTGTGATTTTTTTTTTTTTTTTAATGTCGTAGCCTACAGTATAGTCTAAATCAGAAATGGCCTTTGAATTAATATTAATAAAAATTCCCTTAAAATGTAATTTTAAAGGCCTGACTTTACAGATCAAATAATACAAATTATTATTGAATAATTAAAGCCTTTGAAATCCCTATTTGAAGGGTATATTATTATTAATTTAAAGGAATATATCATAATCAGAAATGTTATTTGTATATTTTTGATAAAGCATTTACATAATGGGGAAGTCGTGGTCTAATGGTTAGACCTATGACCTACCATTATGGCCTAATGGTTAGAGAGTCGGACTTGTAACCCAAAGGTTGCGGGTTCGAGTCTCGTACCGGCAGGGATTATAGGTGGGGGGAGTGAATGTACAGCGCTCTCTCCCACCTTCAATACCACGACTGAGGTGCCCTTGAGCAAGGCACCGAACCCCCAACTGCTCCCCGGGCGCCACAGCAAAAAAATGGCTGTCCACTGCTCCGGGTGTGTGTTCACGGTGTGTGTGTGTGTTCACTGCTGTGTGTGTGCACTTTGGATGGGTTAAATGCAGAGCACTAATTCTGAGTATGGGTCACCATACTTGGCCACATGTCACGTCACTTTTTTCACTTTTTTAAATTATTCAGTAAAACTTTTATCTCTAAAATTTTCTAAAGACAGTAAGTTCCCCTCAGACATGCTTTCATATAAACTCCTACCCCTAATTGAATCGCAATTTGTTTAGCATCTCAACCGATTTGAATCGTCACATATTTGAATCGATTTTCAACCGGCTCGCAGTTAATCGTTACATCCCTAATTAATGGAATATGAGGAAACCACACTTATTTTTATTTCTAATTTCAGGTTTGTGACTGGCTTTACCCCTTGATGGCATCTGATTCCCCAGTCCTGCTGTGCAACACGGGGGTGTACATGTTCCCTGACATGATGGCTCCCACCCCGGGCTCATATGTTGGGGTGGTCCTTTCTTCTGAGCTTCCCCAGAAGGAACGTGAACTCTTCCAGAGCGTTCTTTCTCAGCTGACTGACCTGCGTGTCCAGGTGAGTTGTCCCTGTGTCCCCTCACGTCCCACCTCAGAAACGCAGGGGTCAGCTGTGACTTCAGAGCAGGTGTGGTGGTACAACCTCGTCTCACACTTTGTGTGTCACTGACTCGATCTCTGCAGCTTTGAATATTAATTCCAGTATCTCACTTGTTGCTGCCCCTATTTGGTGTTTTTTTGAGTTTTTATTTTTTCTTTATCACAACAGACTAGAATCAAGAATTTAACACTGTGGTAAAACCTTTATGTACTTTAGATGCATGATATTCACTGTTTGGAATGGCCTTTAAATCAGATTTTTGCATGTTGCTCATATGCATTGGGCACATATCATATACAAACTGCATCTGCTTGTCTCATTAACCCTTTTTCTTTACAGATTTTTGGTGTATTTGAGAGTTTAAAATATTTATTTAAGGTATTAATGCATTGTAATATCACCGAATGACAAGTGCATTTGGGTTGTGTATATTTATGCTCTAAAAAAGGAATGCCAACACAACAGGGTGATTTTTAGAAGTCTTTAACTTTTTTATATAGAAGAAACTCTAATGTCCTTGAAATCAATGGAAACTTAGACATTTCCAAATGACATTAGAGTGCTAGACGTTTTACACCTAATGCAGCCTTAAAATGTGCCCTTATATGAGAGAAAGACTCCATGCACATTAATGGCCAGTAGTACTCTCTGCCAATAGTCAAAAATGGTGAAAAAATAAAACATTAGATAAATAAATAAAATATAAAAAAATATATTAAAATTATATAATATTTAAGTAAAAAATACTTTATTAAAATACATATTTTTATAAATTAATCATTTTTTTCTATAATAATAGTAATTATTATTAATATATATTATTTATTATTAATATTATTAATATCCCATTATAACGTAATTATGTAATTACCATACCATGTAAAAAAAAGCACACTTATTTCACCTTCAAGTGTTTTCATGTGCTAGATGGAACTATGGTATCTTTTATCATTTAATGCACTTGACACTGGTCCTTACGATGCTTCCATGCTTTCTGCTGCTTGCACTGCCTCTAACGCTGATATTCATAAGCGTTTCACACATTTGGCTTTGGGTATAATGTTTATTACTCATGAAAAAGTGAGCTTGCTTGGCCTGTGCTTTTGAGCTGGCACACTCCCCTGCGCTTCCATGGATTGAGAGCATACTGGAGAAGGAGAATTAATTAGCTGTAATGCTCTTAGCAAACCAAGAACATTGTTGTTTCCCTTCTCAACTCAGGATAGTGGGGAATGAGAGCACTTTCTTTTTTTTTTATTCAGTTGCATTATAATAAGTCATTATCCTGTTCTAGTGGTTATGTGAGTCAGAAAAACATTGTTCATGCTTTTAGAAATCATTTCACAGAGCAGCTGCTGCTGAGTTTGGAACCAAGTGTCGCAGTTCCCTGTAAAGGAGGGGGCGACGACAAACACATCCATTGTTGTGGAAATAACAGGTTGTTGTAGCAGATCATGCTGACTCACTGGCTCAAGTGTTTAGAGATAACAAAGAATTTTTTTTTTTTTGGCAAATGGGGAAAAATCTGAAAGCATCCCCTCCTTGTGTCATAAACAATACTGGCTAATGTCCATATAGTCATCCTACAAGTCACCATTTGCTTTTAGTAATTGCTTGAGCCTACTTCTGCACTCTTTATGATGCTCTGTTTTAACTGTTGCCCGCTATCCTGTGTCCCCAAGGCATCAGATGGCGCAACCGATACCATTAACCTGGGTCAGAAGGTGCCGATGGGGCCTCCTGCAGCTGAAGCAGCACCCCCTGCTGCTGAGGAGGAGAAGGTACTTCCTGAATGGAGCGAGAAGGTGGCTCAGGGGGTCCTGACTGGTAAGAAGAGGGATCTGATTCCCTTAAATGAGGCTTAAATGTAAAGAAAGGTGTGCATCATATTCATAATACTATTCAAAAGTATGGGGTGGGTAAGATTTTTATGTTATTGAAAGAAGTCTCGTATGCGCACCAAGGTTGCATGTATTTGATCAAAAATACAGTAAAAACAGTAGTATTTTGAAATATAATTACAATTGAAAATAACTGATTTTATTTTATTATATAAAATGTCATTTATTCCTGTGATGGCAAAGCTGAATTTTCAGCATCCATTAGTCCAGTCTTCAGTGTGTCATGAAATCTTTTGTAATAAAACTTTTGATCAATTTAATGCATCCTTGCTGAATAAAAGTATTATAATTTTTTTCACTTTTGATCAATTTAATGCATCCCTGCTGAATAAAAGTATTATTTTTTTTTTTAATCCTACTGACAAAGTTTTAATTCAACCGTAATTTTGGATGTCTTAAGTAAGAAATGAAATGTAAAAGTTTATCATAACTTCTCACTACACCATATAGAAACTTGTAAAGTTATCCTGGCCTTTTTGCATAGCAATCATTTCAGAAGTGAGGGGAACAGAAATGTCAAATGTAATAATAATAATAATAATAATATTTATTTATGTATGTTTGTCTGATTGACGAAAAAAAACTTTTCTTATGTCTTACTTTTAATTGGCTAAGAAATTAAATACACTGCTGGACAATAACCAATAATTTGTATTATTAATTAAATTTGTAATCTTTTTTGGCAGTTTTATGGTTTGTTTATATATACTACACTTTTTTCCATTTTTATCACAGACTAAGGCCGGAA
>NW_015538055.1:2136785-2142345 GCF_001515605.1 Sinocyclocheilus anshuiensis
TATGAGTCCATTGAGTATGAATGAAACATACACTGCATGAGAGTGTTGAGTGCTCCGTAATGTTCACATCGTTCACATCGTTAATAAAACGTATCCAAAATGATGTGACTATCTTGTCTCTCTTAATTTAAATCTAGGTTTATTCACACTGGCCCTTGAAAACGTCTACTTGAACACACTTGCCCGAAAAAAGTGCAGGGGAAGAGTTTAGGTTTTATTAAAAGTCGGGGGAACACTTCCCCCACGTATTCTATGCCCATGCTACAGGGAGCCACCGCGGAGGGATGAAAGAGCCGCAGGTCGCCAACCCCTGTACTAGAAGAACAGTTGTTGCCACCAAAACAGTGATGCTGTGATGCTCTCCTTATTGTATGAAATATATCAACAGGGGCTTCATGGCTGAGCTGGGGGTTGGTGAAGGGGGCTGAGTACACAGGCAAAGCCATACATAAAGGTGCATCCAAACTACGAGAGCACATCACTCCAGAAGACAAACCATCCCAAGTCAGCCCTACGGTAGCCAAAAGCCTCCATGTGACCAAACAAGCCACAGGAGGAGCAGTGAAGGTCAGCCAGTTTCTTGGTAAGGAAGTGTCTTTGTAAATTCCTAATTTTGTTGATAATATTCAACAAAGATGAGACGCACTTTATTTATGTTCTGTTCTATTTCAGTGGATGGGCTATGCACAGTCGCTGGACATGTTGGCCGAGAGTTGGCACCCCATGTTAAGAAACACGGAGGGAAGCTTATCCCAGAGTCCCTGAAGAAAGACAAGGATGGCCGCTCCAATATTGATGGTGCTATGGTGGTTGCAGCAAGTGGAGTTCAAGGTGAAGTGAATCATTTCACCCAGAAATTATTCTTTTCTTGGCTGTTTTAGTCACATTGATGTCAATTACACAATTACATTATCTTATAGGCATTATTGATCAGATGATTAACGGGATTTATTAAGTTCTTTACACATAACAAATTTGCCATGGAGCAAAAAAAGCCATCATATTATAGGCTAAATTTATTACAAATACTAAATGGTGTCAAGAGCCAGTAAATTGTGCTATTATCCATTTAGTGATTGATAAAATACCATCAAAAAGTTTGGGGTCAGTACCATTTTTTTTTAATGTTTTTGAAAAAAGTCTCCATGCTCATCAAGGCTGCATTTATTTGATTAAAAATACAGTAAAACAGTAATATTGTGAAATATACAAAATACAGTAAAACCGTAATATTGTGAAATATTATTACAGTTTAAAATAATTGTCTGCTTTTTAAATTTATTTTACAATGTAATTTAATGTAACAATAATAATAATAATATTTATTTATGTATGTTTGTCTGATTGACGAAAAAAAACTTTTCTTATGTCTTACTTTTAATTGGCTAAGAAATTAAATACACTGCTGGACAATAACCAATAATTTGTATTCTTTCATATTTTTGATTATATATTTTCCTAATGACAATTTTATAATTATGATTGGTTTATATACTAAAAACACTTTTTCCATTTTTTAAAATATATTTTATAGCTTCTGTACTGTAATAAATGCTATGTCAGTTAGCACTGTATCATTCATATACTTTATTACCTGGATTAGACTTGACTTGAAAAACACACATAAACCATATATTGTTGCAATCATTTATCGTCTTCAAGTTTCATCAGCTGTGGTTTATGCTTGTTATTCAGTTAAGATACAGCGATAACTGGATGCCTTTGTATTAGGGATTTCCTGGCACGTCAAAATGTATTACTACTTCTATGAGTCCATTTTTGGCTTTGAGTATGAATGAAACATACACTGCATGAGAGTGTTGAGTGCTCCGTAATGTTCACATCGTTTTGGATACAAATAAAACGTATCCAAAATGATGTGACTATCTTGTCTCTCTTAATTTAAATCTAGGTTTATTCACACTGGCCCTTGAAAACGTCTACTTGAACACACTTGCCCGAAAAAAGTGCAGGGGAAGAGTTTAGGTTTTATTAAAAGTCGGGGGAACACTTCCCCCACGTATTCTATGCCCATGCTACAGGGAGCCACCGCGGAGGGATGAAAGAGCCGCAGGTCGCCAACCCCTGTACTAGAAGAACAGTTGTTGCCACCAAAACAGTGATGCTGTGATGCTCTCCTTATTGTATGAAATATATCAACAGGGGCTTCATGGCTGAGCTGGGGGTTGGTGAAGGGGGCTGAGTACACAGGCAAAGCCATACATAAAGGTGCAACCAAACTACGAGAGCACATCACTCCAGAAGACAAACCATCCCAAGTCAGCCCTACGGTAGCCAAAAGCCTCCATGTGACCAAACAAGCCACAGGAGGAGCAGTGAAGGTCAGCCAGTTTCTTGGTAAGGAAGTGTCTTTGTAAATTCCTAATTTTGTTGATAATATTCAACAAAGATGAGACGCACTTTATTTATGTTCTGTTCTATTTCAGTGGATGGGCTATGCACAGTCGCTGGACATGTTGGCCGAGAGTTGGCACCCCATGTTAAGAAACACGGAGGGAAGCTTATCCCAGAGTCCCTGAAGAAAGACAAGGATGGCCGCTCCAATATTGATGGTGCTATGGTGGTTGCAGCAAGTGGAGTTCAAGGTGAAGTGAATCATTTCACCCAGAAATTATTCTTTTCTTGGCTGTTTTAGTCACATTGATGTCAATTACACAATTACATTATCTTATAGGCATTATTGATCAGATGATTAACGGGATTTATTAAGTTCTTTACACATAACAAATTTGCCATGGAGCAAAAAAAGCCATCATATTATAGGCTAAATTTATTACAAATACTAAATGGTGTCAAGAGCCAGTAAATTGTGCTATTATCCATTTAGTGATTGATAAAATACCATCAAAAAGTTTGGGGTCAGTACCATTTTTTTTTAATGTTTTTGAAAAAAGTCTCCATGCTCATCAAGGCTGCATTTATTTGATTAAAAATACAGTAAAACAGTAATATTGTGAAATATACAAAATACAGTAAAACCGTAATATTGTGAAATATTATTACAGTTTAAAATAATTGTCTGCTTTTTAAATTTATTTTACAATGTAATTTATTTCTGTGATGGCAAAGCAAATATTTAGCATCAGCCTTCCTTGTCACATAATCCTTCAGAAATCATTCTAATATGATTTTATGCTCAAAACATTTCTTATTAAGCCTCATATCAATATTGAAAACAGGTGTTGAAACAGTGATACATTTTTTTCATGATTCTTTGATGAATAGAAAGTTCAAAAGAACAGCATTTATTTGAAATAGGAATATTTTACTGTCACTTTTGATTTTGAAAATTAAATAATGCCACAATTTTTTTTTTAACTGTAACGTTTGATGCTCTATTTTGTCAGGATTTGCAACGATGTGGACAGGGTTGGAGGTTGCAGCAAAGAACATTGCAAAGAGTGTTGCTGCAGAGACGGTTACCACGGTAAAACATAAGTAAGTAACTACACAAGGATCTTATTCCACCTGCTTTAAAGTTCATCATACCAGTGTTTTAACTGCATTTGCAGTTTCTCACCAGTAACTTTGATCAGAAAAATAAACTGCACTCACGCTAGTTTCTTTCCCGTATATTTGTTTGCAGATTTAGGGGTCTGGAGAACATTTCAGACACCCCAAATGAAAACAAGTAGAAACATTTTCCCTGCACCCTGTAAAATGGCTGTAATTAGTCACGAGCATGGCTAAAGCTCATCTTGGTCTGAATCAGTCAGCGTTTGCACGCATTGCTAATGATTTATAGGACATAATGATTAAATCACTTCCGTTAGCATCTTGTGTTGCTGTGTGCAATGATCCACAGCTCAGTGATGGAATGAATATGTGTTCCTAACAGCCAAAAATAATCAATCTCATTGTCTTTATTGCCTTATTTTTCTTAACTTTTGAACCTTTTAAGCCTGACTTTAATTATACTGTTGCATCAACAGAAGGTTTTTCCAGGTTTTATCGGATGGCAAACATAATTATCATCATTGTAATATGACCAAGATGCATAGTATTTATGCTACCGTTCAAAAGTTTGGGGTCAATAAGATTAAAAAAAAAAAAAATCAGGAAGGAAGCATTAAATTGATCAAAAGTGAAAGTAGAGACCTTTATAAATATTTTTATTTGAAATAAATGCTGTTCTTTTGAACTTAATATTCATCAAAGAATCCTGAAAAAATGTACCGCAGTTTCCACAAAAAAATATTAATCAGCACAACTGTTTTCAGCATTGATAATAAGTTATGTTTCTTACCAGCATATTAGAATAATTTCTGAAGGACCATAAGACTGGAGTAATGGCTGCTGAAAATCGGCTTTGCCATCACAGGAATAAATTACATTTTAAAATGTATTATAATAGAAAACAGCTATTTTAAATTGTAAAAGTATTTCACAATATTATTGTATTTTTACTGTATTTTGAATCAAATGAATGCAGTTTAGGTGAATATAAGAGACCTCTTTCAAAAACATAAATATCTGACCTCAAACTTTTGAATGATAGTGTAAATTCTTTTGTATTGTACAATTCATTAAAATGAAGGTTTACAATTTAATGTTTAAATCCTTCCAATAATTATCCAATATTTAAAAGTGGAAAATAATGGTGATTTCCATTGATATAGCTCATAATATCATAATGTTTTTTAATTCTACATTTTTTTACAACCATTCTTCCCTTTCTAACTGTGCTTAATATTGGCCATTTTGAATTCAACTTTTGCACATCACAAAAATATTTTTTTCTATGGCATCTTTAGGATTAATTTAACATTTTAAATCAAGTTCAGATTTTTCTCTGAAGAAATGACTGAATCCCTGCATGTATGTTTAACTGCTTTGCTCTGCTCCGAAAATTGTACATGTCCTTAACCTTCCATTCCATTACCTCTTTCATCATCTGGGTTATCTATAATTAAGATATGGGGCGGAAGCGGGCCAGGCCACAGATCACGCTGTCAACTCAGCCATCAATGTGGGCATCACCGCATTCAATATCGACAACCTGGGGATCAAGGCAATGGTCAAGAAGACTGGCAAAGAGACTGCCCATGCCATCCTGGCAGACTATAAAGTCCAAGAGCCGAGCAGTCAAGTTGAGAAACATAAAGACCAAAAGTAGAGTTTAGATTCAGACCTCTCGTTTCAGGTGTCCATTTTTAAGAGCAAACCAAATGACTGATGAAGTGGACTGATCCTTGTCCGATTTTTCAATGAATGCTTTTGTTGTTATTTGTGACTGACACTGAAAGACGTTCCTACAGTTAATACAGTTAGTTGTGCCGTCATTGTTGCTATTTTCACTGTGTCACAGGGGAATTGGTAAATGCACTTTAAAAATTCCCTTTACAAGCTGACTGACAGCCCTGCTGGACAGTATTCCTGATCTTGCCTTACACTTCACCAGCAAGTTACTCAACATATCACCAATTTTACTCAAAATAAATCTTTAGTTTTGCATGGTTTGTGTCTTTCAAATGGACCCTTGAAACAAAGTACAAGCCAAAGGAGGACTTAACGGTTATCCCATAGAGCCTTAACAAAT
>NW_015538055.1:2142944-2147298 GCF_001515605.1 Sinocyclocheilus anshuiensis
AAAGCACTTTAACCCCTACTAGGAACAGACATGGACATTTCTTACAGATGACGGGTATTAGGTTTTCTTGTGTATAAATGCAATAAAAATATAATTGCACTTGCATTTGGAGTATGATATAGAGGTCAGATATAAGAAATCTGTTTATTCAGAAGCCAGAAAAATCTAACTTTTTGGGAAATGTTTAAAATGATAGTATTTTAAAATTTAACATATGTGTTTAATATGAATAATATAATAATATTTTAAATGAATGAGGCTTATATTTAATATTAACTGCATTAAACTGTAAAATGCCATATATTAGAAGTCCTCCCATTGTAGATATTGACTCATAAAACATCTCTAGGCTTTTTTCCCCTGTGAAAACTGTTGACAATGGCTGCACTTTTTCTTTAAACTTGACTACTGACCGTGTTTCTATAAATTATATATAAATATAAGCTTGAACTTCCGTAACATTTCACTGAAAGCATTAACAGTTGAATTAAGAGTTGTTAATTCTTTGTGTCTGTCTTGATACATTATATATGTCTCATTTGAATGTATGGACAACATAATGTGTAAGCATCAAGTTTAACCACAAGTCAATAGGTTTGCTCAATGACAAATAATATAATAGCCTATAGTTATCTGACATAATAAATGAAACATTTAAAACATATTGTTTTGTGTGTACTGTAATTTAAACACAGTTTTATGTGTTAATATTTGTTCCATTCCATTGCTTTGAATTAATGCATTCATTAAACCTAGCCAAGGCGCTAAAGATGAGGTCAAACGTGCCATGAATCAGCAGCAATTAACTTCATTTTATTGCGTATTAAATGAACTAAATATTATTTTCTGTATAATACTTACTCAGCTGGCCTTCCTGTGAAAATCGAACTGAATTATAATCTTGTATCTGGTGCAATCATTTATTACTTTTTCCCCGATGCATTGAAATTTAAGTGTATGCTGCCATCTAGAGTCATACTTTGTAATAACAGACTCGCTGGAAGAAAATTTGCAACTACATAAACTGTTCTTGTTATGGTTGGTACTAAATGCAGTTGTGTATGTGTATGCAAATGAACTTTCTCTACCCATATTTACATCTGCTGTGAAAGTGATGTGTAGGTTTTAACTTAGCTTGTACAGATAGATATTTTAAATGTGGTGATATCACATCTTTATTTTTGTTTTTATTTTGTAAATAACAGTCATTAGAGGAAAATTGGAATCAAGAAGTCCTAGTTTGAGGTGAATTTCTTTTTTAAAGAAATGTATGCAAAAATGAGCTATAATTATAAATAGTAAGTTTTACTATTTTACTCTAGCAGTACAGATATATAATATAAGATTTAAGATATATAACATAGTCTATAATTAATAATTATAATATAATCTGTAAATTGTTTTGTATTTATTTAGCAATGTTATATAACAATAATACATATTTATAAAAAAAATAGTGATACACTTGTATTCTTAGTAGTACACTTATATCCACAAATGTAGCCTATTTTGTATTACAAAATCATAGAAAACCCTGCATCTTTTGGCATTTTGGTAAGGGTTTCGTACGTGAATTTGAAAATCATAATTTGCTGCAGCTATAAAAAAATAAAAATAAAATAAAAAAATAAGCAAACAACTTGTATGCCAAGCCAACCATGCCCACAAGTCTCTTGATCATACTGTTGAACTATGAAAAATAGGCCTAATTGGGTCTAGAGTCAGGTCTCATTGGTGCAATAAAGGATCTACCTTGATTTAAGCGGACAATAGTGGGTGTGACAGTGGATTATATGAGGAATCAAAGTTCAGCTCATATGCGATCACAGCTCATTTATTTTTATTTATTTACATTTATAAGTCAGTTTGAATAGATCGTGTACCGTTGAATTGTCTCTACTGGACTGCAAGCGGCGCGGGGCAGTCTCCTCCCCACCCGCGAGGACCTGCATTTGAGACAGTCTAGGTGTCTAGGTAGGCAGCTCATTCATTGAGGTCCCCCCCTCCCTCAGGAATACGACAAAGGCTGCCAGTCTGCATTGAAGCGAGGGATGTTCTAACCTAAAGAGCGAAAGGGGCAGACAGACACCGGCTGCAGCCCATCCGCCCCATCCAGCACAGCAGAGCACATGATTCTCTCCTGCTCTTAAAACCATCACTAGCATCCTCTGGAAGAGATGACAAGCCATTAGATGTGTGCTTTCATATCGACTGTGCTCATCGGATACACTCGCACAAGTAAGATGAATATGCTTTTTTGAAGCAAGATGCACCGCACATTTATATTTATTAGTGCATTCATATCGCTTTTTAATTGATGAAACATGTAATCACGACTTCTTCATTGTGCTTTCCCTTTGGGCGTGTTTAAATAACTTGAATATTATATATTAATTATTAAAATATATTATGTTATATCATTATAAAACAATAACACATTAATGTTTATTAGCCTATTTAAAACATATATTGAACATTTTCTATAATGTCTTTTTAATTATGTTATTTTTGTCAGTTGGATAAGCGCACGGAAATGTACATTTCCAGCTGCTTATTTTATTTTATTTACAGAGCATAGCATGATGTGCAATAGGCCTACTTATTAACAAGTAGGCTATATGCACAAATACATTTTTTATACAGGAAAAAAAAAAGTCGGGTGATATTCAGAATAAATGCAATTATAATTTTAACATTACTCATCTATCCACAATTTTCCACAGAGATACTACAGCCCCGGGTGTTGACATGGAGCAGGTGCATTTCGATGAACGGGACAAAGCACAAAGATACAGCCGTACGGGTTCACGTGCGAACGGCCTCCCGAGCCCCACGCACAGCGCCCACTGTAGCCTGTACCGAACCCGGACCCTACAGGCTCTGAGCTCGGAAAAGAAAGCCAAGAGGGTCCGGTTCTACCGCAATGGAGACCGGTACTTCAAAGGGATTGTGTACGCTATTTCCAATGACAGATTCAGGTCTTTCGATGCTCTGCTCGCAGACCTCACCCGCTCCCTATCAGATAATATAAATCTGCCTCAGGGCGTCCGGACCATTTATACCATTGACGGGTCGAAGATTACCAGCATGGATCAGCTGGCGGAAGGTGAGCCTGGGTGTCTGTATATGGAGGTTTAGGGACATCAGTATCTTTTGTTTCTTCTTGTTCAACTTGACATACATGGTCAACTGTGCATTAGATCACATTTGTCGGTTTGGATTTGTACCTGTTCTCCACATGAAGACAACAGGCTGGAAAATTCTGGTTTTGGAGCTAGTCTGAAGTGGTTATTAGCTGTCCCAAGAAAGACCACTTTAAACACTGACAACCTGCTTGTAGCTGGTTTATTGCTGGTACTAGACAGTCTAAAAACTTAAACAAGTTATTGACCACGTTACTATCTTAAAATGAGACTTTCCAGTGGTGCATTATTTTTCTGATGAGATCTAAAGCCATAAAGAATCTGAAAACCTTTAAGACCGGATTTGCTCTTTAAATAATACCAGTGTTTAATTGGTCGTTTTAATCCATTTATTCCTTATGCTCTGATGTGAATGGCAGTTATGACTCCATCAATTAATGTCATGTGAAGTGAAAAGTGTGGTTGTAAGAAACAGATTTATCATTAAGACATTTCAACTTTAAATCATGGCTTCTGGCCAGAATACAAGTCCATAATCCATAATATTGCTTTCTTCACTCTAAAAAATAATTCAGTGGATCTGTTGCCACTACTTAATTTAATGCATTAGTGCAAGTTAAAAATTCCAATTTATTGATTTAATTAAACATTTTAAGTTTTAAACATTTTTGAATGAGTTGTCCTGATATCTTAATGTTGATAATTACATCAACGTAATACTGTGTGTAACTTCAACTTAAATATCTGTGTTAGTTTGTTTAAAACATTATTTAAGTTGTACTAACTCAATGTAATTAGCTCCATAACTTATTTTTTTCAAGTTCACGTTTCAGGTTCCCAGCATGCTTTGCATGTGACTGAATAATGAGCGGTAATGTAGAAATAAACTCATATTTTATGCATTTCTATTCAAGATCAGAACAGGAGAAGATTTATTCATGTTCAGTGTTCGGTTTTATTAGTATTTAAAAGTGTTTCTGTTATGTTGTTGGTTTTTATGAGATTACCATTGTGCTGAAGAGTAGAGCGTTTGCTTAGGTTGAGAACAGACTCACTAGGCATTGTTTTACGTACTGTTTCAATCAGAAGGTGTTTGGTTGAAAATGCTAAAAGATTGGTTTTCTGGCAGCATTAAGTGTTACTGCATCAAAAAATAGTATTTTAGTAGTTTTTGTAACCAATGTCCATGATTGAATCAAATTTAAAACAAT
>NW_015538055.1:2149353-2163073 GCF_001515605.1 Sinocyclocheilus anshuiensis
ATGTATATAACAGTATTATATAATAATAAATATTTATTAAAAAATATTAAAACACTTAGCCTATATCCTTAGCAGTACACTTATATCCAGAAATGTGTTTTGTATTACAAAATCATAGAAAACCCTGCATCTTTTGGCATTTTGGTAAGGGTTTCCTAAGTGAATTTGAAAATCATAATTTGCTAATGAAAATAAAATAAAACTAAGCAAACAACTTATGCCAACCACGACCACAAGTCTCTTGATCATATGATTGAACTATGAAAAATAGGCCTAATTGGATCTAATGTAATGCAAAGACGGTTCTTACTGGTGCAATAAAGGATCTACCTTGATTTAAGCGGACAATAGTGGGTGTGACAGTGGATTATATGAGGAATCAAAGTTCAGCTCATATGCGATCACAGCTCATTTATTTTTATTTATTTACATTTATAAGTCAGTTTGAATAGATCGTGTACCGTTGAATTGTCTCTACTGGACTGCAAGCGGCGCGGGGCAGTCTCCTCCCCACCCGCGAGGACCTGCATTTGAGACAGTCTAGGTGTCTAGGTAGGCAGCTCATTCATTGAGGTCCCCCCCTCCCTCAGGAATACGACAAAGGCTGCCAGTCTGCATTGAAGCGAGGGATGTTCTAACCTAAAGAGCGAAAGGGGCAGACAGACACCGGCTGCAGCCCATCCGCCCCATCCAGCACAGCAGAGCACATGATTCTCTCCTGCTCTTAAAACCATCACTAGCATCCTCTGGAAGAGATGACAAGCCATTAGATGTGTGCTTTCATATCGACTGTGCTCATCGGATACACTCGCACAAGTAAGATGAATATGCTTTTTTGAAGCAAGATGCACCGCACATTTATATTTATTAGTGCATTCATATCGCTTTTTAATTGATGAAACATGTAATCACGACTTCTTCATTGTGCTTTCCCTTTGGGCGTGTTTAAATAACTTGAATATTATATATTAATTATTAAAATATATTATGTTATATCATTATAAAACAATAACACATTAATGTTTATTAGCCTATTTAAAACATATATTGAACATTTTCTATAATGTCTTTTTAATTATGTTATTTTTGTCAGTTGGATAAGCGCACGGAAATGTACATTTCCAGCTGCTTATTTTATTTTATTTACAGAGCATAGCATGATGTGCAATAGGCCTACTTATTAACAAGTAGGCTATATGCACAAATACATTTTTTATACAGGAAAAAAAAAAGTCGGGTGATATTCAGAATAAATGCAATTATAATTTTAACATTACTCATCTATCCACAATTTTCCACAGAGATACTACAGCCCCGGGTGTTGACATGGAGCAGGTGCATTTCGATGAACGGGACAAAGCACAAAGATACAGCCGTACGGGTTCACGTGCGAACGGCCTCCCGAGCCCCACGCACAGCGCCCACTGTAGCCTGTACCGAACCCGGACCCTACAGGCTCTGAGCTCGGAAAAGAAAGCCAAGAGGGTCCGGTTCTACCGCAATGGAGACCGGTACTTCAAAGGGATTGTGTACGCTATTTCCAATGACAGATTCAGGTCTTTCGATGCTCTGCTCGCAGACCTCACCCGCTCCCTATCAGATAATATAAATCTGCCTCAGGGCGTCCGGACCATTTATACCATTGACGGGTCGAAGATTACCAGCATGGATCAGCTGGCGGAAGGTGAGCCTGGGTGTCTGTATATGGAGGTTTAGGGACATCAGTATCTTTTGTTTCTTCTTGTTCAACTTGACATACATGGTCAACTGTGCATTAGATCACATTTGTCGGTTTGGATTTGTACCTGTTCTCCACATGAAGACAACAGGCTGGAAAATTCTGGTTTTGGAGCTAGTCTGAAGTGGTTATTAGCTGTCCCAAGAAAGACCACTTTAAACACTGACAACCTGCTTGTAGCTGGTTTATTGCTGGTACTAGACAGTCTAAAAACTTAAACAAGTTATTGACCACGTTACTATCTTAAAATGAGACTTTCCAGTGGTGCATTATTTTTCTGATGAGATCTAAAGCCATAAAGAATCTGAAAACCTTTAAGACCGGATTTGCTCTTTAAATAATACCAGTGTTTAATTGGTCGTTTTAATCCATTTATTCCTTATGCTCTGATGTGAATGGCAGTTATGACTCCATCAATTAATGTCATGTGAAGTGAAAAGTGTGGTTGTAAGAAACAGATTTATCATTAAGACATTTCAACTTTAAATCATGGCTTCTGGCCAGAATACAAGTCCATAATCCATAATATTGCTTTCTTCACTCTAAAAAATAATTCAGTGGATCTGTTGCCACTACTTAATTTAATGCATTAGTGCAAGTTAAAAATTCCAATTTATTGATTTAATTAAACATTTTAAGTTTTAAACATTTTTGAATGAGTTGTCCTGATATCTTAATGTTGATAATTACATCAACGTAATACTGTGTGTAACTTCAACTTAAATATCTGTGTTAGTTTGTTTAAAACATTATTTAAGTTGTACTAACTCAATGTAATCAGCTCCATAACTTATTTTTTTCAAGTTCACGTTTCAGGTTCCCAGCATGCTTTGCATGTGACTGAATAATGAGCGGTAATGTAGAAATAAACTCATATTTTATGCATTTCTATTCAAGATCAGAACAGGAGAAGATTTATTCATGTTCAGTGTTCGGTTTTATTAGTATTTAAAAGTGTTTCTGTTATGTTGGTGGTTTTTATGAGATTACCATTGTGCTGAAGAGTAGAGCGTTTGCTTAGGTTGAGAACAGACTCACTAGGCATTGTTTTACATACTGTTTCAATCAGAAGGTGTTTGGTTGAAAATGCTAAAAGATTGGTTTTCTGGCAGCATTAAGTGTTACTGCATCAAAAAATAGTATTTTAGTAGTTTTTGTAACCAATGTCCATGATTGAATCAAATTTAAAACAATATGAAAAAACAAATTAGAACAACTTAGAACAACTTAATTTTTATGAGTAATCAACTTAATAATTGTTAGTTAACACAATTTTCTAAGTATGTATAGCACAATATAGTTTATTAGTTGAACTTAATTTCAGAAGAAGTTGCCTTAACAAAAAAAAAATGATGCAAACAAAATATTTTTTAGAGTGTTTGGTGAAAGTACCTTCCCTGTTGCACACTCGCATCAAAATCCAACATGTTTGTTTATAGCTGTAGAAAGCCTGATCTGTGCACATTTCTCTCCTGATTTAGATGAGGCAACTTTTTAACCGAAGAAAGCAATATTGTGGTTAGAGGACTCATATTTTAGCTGTAAACAAGGGTTTGACTTTTTTTATTACAAACACACAGTTTGTCTTTTTACAAGATGTTAACTGATGGACTGTAGTTATGCTTATGACGTAATATAAGTCATATATGGATTATTGTGATGCTTTTACCAGCTGTTTGAACTCTCATTCTGACGGCACCCATTCACTACCATTGGTGAGCAAGTGATGTAATGCTGAATTTCTCCAATTGATGTTTTATTAAGAAGGTTCGGGATGAGCACGTTCAGATAATCAATCAATTCAGCACAGGTGGAACTCGTCTAGAAAATCAACTTAACTAGCATGATATGTATATTAATATATATACAGCCAACTCACCTCTGTCCCACGACAGTTTTCAAGAGTCCCTCCTCCACCCCAACTCCTCATTCTTAACTATTCTCATCCCAGACTAGGGATGGGGGGTTCTCTGGGTTCAGGCTATATTCCGGGCTCGGAGCCCTCCCTCAGGACAGCAAGCCAAACATGCATACTATTTGCTCAAACCGATTATATGTAAGTGCGAAATCGTGAAATCAGTTTTCTTGGACATCTTAGATGACCTTAGTGTGAGCAAATTTTTAGAAAATAAGCACATAATATCTCTGTAGTGTGTACACCAATCAGAGAATCTACTATGTGGAAAGTCATCGCATTAGTCATGTTTCATATCTGGGGTCTCTGACACCCCAAACAGAGCATGCGGTTTGTAGTACTGAACAAGGATCAAGCTTGTATTGTCCGAGCGGATATCAGAGAGCCCTGTGATTTAAACCAATAGTCATTTTAAAATGCTCATTAATATTTAACAGCTTCTGCATCTGCTATACCACTCCCTTCCTCTCAGTGTTGACCAATAAATCAAATCGGAGAACTGACAGTTTGTCCTTGAATTATGTGTTAAATGACTCTGATTTGATTTTGAAATAGTAGCAGTGGCATCTCAGTGGTGCCTTTTTATGTAGGACACCCATTCATTCATTAATTCTCAGTGCTGCCAGGGGTAGAATGAGTGCAAATGTGCGAGGTGGAGGTGATTTCAGTCTCTGCCGTGCACTTAACCTTGACTGTGTGACCTCTCCATCATTATGGACTATTATAAGGAGATTTTAACAAACTCACATGTGGGCAAATTAATGGATTTTCTTCTGTGTCCTCATATGATGCTAAACATGGAAAGCCATTTTTAGATAATCTGAAGTTGCAGGAAACTCTCATCAAGGCATATAGTTTACCCAAAAATGAAAATTCTGTAATCTTATACCCCTCATTTTGTTCCAAACACATATGACTCTCTTCTGGGGAACCAAAAAATTAACTGATTTTTTTTAAATTTTTTTTTTTACATACAATTAAAGTAAAGACCTGGAGCTTTCAATGTTTCGTGAGGATGCAAAAGCATCTTACAAATAGCATGAATGTGTTTGCTGAAGCAATACAATAGCTTTCTGTGAAGAACAGACCAAAATTTAAGTCAGTACTATTAATAAAGTGTATTCTGTATTGGCATCTATGGTTCCATGAAGAACCATTCCATTCCATTCTACAGAACTCTTTTTTTTTTTTTTTTTTTTTTCAGTGAAATTTTTGAACCGGTTCACAAAAACAAGTCTGAATGATTGAATGATTGGTTCTCAGTGATACTCACTGGTTATTTCACTTATTATTTAATTTTGTATCACAGGGGAGAGTTACATTTGTGGATCAATTGAGCCTTACAAGAATCTGGAATACACTAAAAATGTCAACACCAACTGGTCAGTCAACGTCAAGACCACTGCATCGGCACGAGTGCCCACCTCTCTGGCCAGCGCCACGGCTGGTTCAATAGAAACCAAGGATAACAAGGATTTCATCCGACCCAAACTGGTGACCATAATCCGCAGTGGGGTAAAGCCTCGGAAAGCCGTGCGTATACTTCTCAACAAGAAGACGGCCCATTCGTTTGAACAGGTTCTCACGGATATCACAGATGCCATCAAACTGGACTCTGGAGTGGTCAAGAGGCTTTATACGGTGGATGGTAAACTGGTAGGTACAGTGGGCATTTCATTTAAGTAGATAATTGAACTTTTGTATTGTTGGATGCAGTATATGATACTATTATTTGGTTGAAAGAACTATTTGGATAGATCAGTGGACTCACTGTATTTGTCAGAAGCCCGTGGATAAGGAGATGCTTGTGGTGCAGAAATTACACACTTCAGCTTTAAATAAAGCAAAGCTAGTCTCCTGACTTTTACCTTAGTTAGTCAAACAAGATGTTTTTTGAGCGCCCTGCCCTGGTTTCTCTAAAGGTGAGGTTGCTCATACATCATCATCTCAAAGAGGTCAGTCCGTTCCTCACTCTCTCCTTCTTCAGTGACCTGCTTTTTTTGCTCAGTTATTTGGTGAAACCATATTTAGAGTTGCTAGAGCTGTACTTGTTTGTGTTAGAAGAAGTTGGTGGTAATGAGCCAAAAATGAGTACTGTAAATTAAATGCTGGGACTACTTTCAGACTTTACTTTTAAACAAACATAAAATAAATGAGGTGCTCTCTGCTTTAGAATGTAACAACAAAACATTTATTTAATGCTGTGATCCAATTCCATTTATAAAAGAGAATTTTGATCTGGTTTGAGTAGATACAGTACATTGGTATGCATGTATGAAGAATGCTTGTGGTTGTTATTCTGGTTTAGTGTTATTTAGTATTATTTATATACTATTATAGTATAAACATTTTGAATGAGCTATACATGTATATATATTTATATAGTATTTTCTTATTTTGTAATATTTCTATTTAGCTTTAATTTATCTTTATTTCAGTTTTCTTAAAATTAAACTTTTAACTTTATTTTTTTTTCATCTAATATTTATATATATTTCAGCTTTATTTTAGTTAAAATGAACAACAATGCTCTGCTAATTTTTTAACTGACAAGACTTGCAGTATATTTTTGACTATGGGACAGTTTGTTTGGAGCAACCTGTGACTTTTACATTTGTGGCAACCTGTGACAATGACATGTTTTACTTCTGGGCACAATAGTCAAATCTCATGAATCTCTCCTTCTGCGCTCTGAACCTTGCAAGCTTATATTTTAATGCCTTACGCCACCCTATTGTCGTGATTTCAGTATTTGCTCTTTGCTCATCAAGTGTTGCTGTTATTTTGCTGAGATATGAATTTCCCTAGATAATTCGAGTTTATGTTGCTTGAATAAGAGCAAAAGAGATTGATAGGGAGATAAAGGTAAATACTGTGGAGAAGGAGATGGAGGAAAGAGATCAGACAGAGGGAGGCAGCCGTATGGCTGGGGACTGGGTGATGGTGACCTTTCTGTGTCTCCGCAGGAGCAGACTGATGAAATGACAAACTGTCACTGGAGGGCCTTAAACTCATTGGCTTTCAGTGGTGTTATATTTTCCTCTGTTTACACCCACCGCAGATCAGAAAGAGAGACACTAGCGCTGTGCTGTGTATATATCTGGTGAATTGACTTTCATCATCTTATGCATACAGGCCATTAAAAAATATATAATTTACAAAAACAAACAGAAGTCACAATTTAAGGGTTGAACGTTGTGCAAACAGATATTTCTAGGTTGGAATATCCCCTAATTTCTCACATCCCAAGTATGTGAAGGGCCTCTCCCCTCTCCTTGATTTCCCTCTTTGGTTTCCATGGCAATCTGGTTGCTGGGGATGGTTGCTTAGGAACAGCCTCTGCGGCAGGAGGGGTGCAGTAGTGGTGATGTTACAGGCCGGGGTTGGGATGATGGATGCTCAGGATAGCGATCAAACAGGCCTCACACACGAGGCGGCATTATGCATGGCTGTTTATTTTCTCCTAGAGAAACATTTACTACACCCCTCAAAGCATTGCTGTAACGGGTGATGATGTGCCAAGGAAACTGATTTCTGGATCGATGCATTGTGATCCTACATTTTCCAAAAAATGCTTTAGTAGGTTTGATATACAGTATATATGAATACAGTCACTGCTCAGCATTTTTACAGGGTCAAAATTTATGTTGATAAAAAGTTTATTAGTAGGGCTGTCAATTGATAAAAAAAATGTAATTGAATTTATTACATTACAGTATATGCTGATTAAGTAAGCAAACTAATCCCAATTAATCCCATAATTCAATATTTGCTGAGAAAAGCTTTCAAATAAAGATGACTCAAATATATTATTGTGGCTGGCAGATGTATAAACCGTTGAATAGACAACAATGGTTTTAGAAGTCAACATGTTGGTTTTATTTCTGCATCATTCAGTAAATTCCATTTTAATGTTTAGATGGAAGTGCAATGCATTTGAAAAGTGCCTTTAGATATTTCTTGGAGCGGAAATTCAGAAGATTTGGCCATCTAGGAACGGTTAGCCTATTGTGAAATCTTTTAGCAAGATAGACATTTTGCCTTCAATTTTGCTCATATAAATGATACATGGAATAAATCTTGGCCTTAGCCATTGCTTCCTGGCCTTATCTAACCTTCTTCTGAGAGGAAGTTCTCTCAGAGCGACTGATGCAAGCTTTGAAATGTATTAGGGTGTTATTGGTTTGTTGATCTGTTGACAAGCATTTTTCAGGAACTCTTGCTGATGAGTAACACCACTCCATGCATTTGGGTTAAGTGCTCCAGATGGAGGATCCTGACAAACGTTTAAATGCTTCAGACTGACAGAATCTATGTTGCTATAAAAACTAAGAACACTAAGAACTATTCATTATGTGGCTTTCTGGAATACTTAATTCTGATTGGTCAATCACACCATTCATCAGTCTGATATTTAACATTATATTTATATTATATTATTATATTATATTACAATATATTATATTAAATTAGTAATGTCTAAGTATTTATTAGCCTGGCAAGTAGGTGTAATAAGCATGATAATGTTCAGTCAAACGGTCAATAATCACAGCTTGTCATCGGGGCACTAATCATACACCCTGCTGAGATTCTATTTTGCGGTGATGACCGACTGACTGTACATTATCCCTTACATAGCAGACTTACTTTACCACTCATCTGCTGACAGTAAAGAAATGTAAGTTTCTTTCATATTTGCACAGTGGAGTGATCCCTGTAATCCACCATTCTTTGAAGCCTTTTGTGGTTGTGTCACTGACTTCTTCATGTAAGCTTATTCTTATCATGTGAGACAGCCTGAGGATAGACAGACAGGCATTTCCCCTATAATTCCAGTGGGTGGCATGGGCCTCCTGTTGTCTGTGCCATAAATATTAGCTGTAAGGCTAAGAGAGCTCTTTCATTCACATATTAGTTTCCACACTGAGGTGATTTCCATAGGCGGTCATGCTCATAAGGGCTGAACGGTGGCGAGGTATGTTGCTTCTGTGATCTTCTTTCTGCTTGTGTCAGTTTCAGATTAAACATATTTGACTCTGGCTGGGTTGAATGAAGCGTTACCCAGTGGATGTCCTTCTTGTGAAAAGCGCTATAGGGCTACATCATTGCCGTCGGCCAAGGTGGCATTTCACAACTCAGCAGAGGACCTTATGAAATCCTTTTAATTTTTTTCCAAGTTCCATTTTATTTTTCCCAAATTCCGTTTTTTTTTTTTCATTTTTAATATTTCTGGATTCTGTTTCCATTTTTCTAAATTCCATTTTAATGGTAACATTTAATTTTGGTAACCAAAAAGCATGTCTAATTAATTGAAATCATGAACCTGTATAAAATGTAACAACAATTTATTGATATTTGGTCCCTGTGAAATCTGTTTAATTTTTCCAAAACTCTATTTTCCCCAAATTCTGTGCTTTCCATTTAAAATATTCTGGATTCCATTTTAATGGTGAAAGTAAATTTAAAAGCATGTATTTCCAATTTAATTCATAAAACTTTAACGATTTTAGGGCTGCACGATAAATCGCATGCGATATTTAATGCGCATCTTTTCAGTAAAGCCACTTCTGTAATCAGCGGTAAATCTCCATCACGTGCATGCTTTCACATGAAGCAGCATTTACTACACAGAGCCGTTGTTCACTGACAAGCTGCGCAAAACCACGTTCATATATGTGTAGCTTTGTGTAGCTTTACTGACAAGATGCGCATTAAATATCGCATGAGATTTATCGTGCAGCCCTAAACGATTTATTGATTTATTAATTTATTAATTAATAAAAAAAAAAACTATGATATCTTTTCAGAAGTTGTGTGTTTTTTGTTTTATTTTTTCTGGATTTGTAATTTAATACAAATTTATTATCAAAAACTATGGTAAAAAAAATGCATAAATATTATCAATAATATAATCTTTTAAAATGTAATCAAATTAAAATGTTACAATTTCTTTTATTTTTTGGCAAACAAAGTGCTGCACAACTGTTGAAATTAAAACATCCAAAATTTGCCAAATTACATGACATTCTGATACTGTAAATTACATTTTTATGACTAGATTCCACGTTTTCCATTTTTATGACCATACTCCGATTCTGCATCTTTGAAATCATAGGACCATACATTAGCGAATGTGTTTGACTTAAAGCCTTTGATGCTTGGTTTTGGGTTATCTGTTTGCACGTCTAGGTGTTTTTGAATCAGATGTTTCATTTGCTTCTTCTGAAATGACCTCATAATGCATTTTCCAAAATCTCCAAAATCCAAGAACTGGCGTCTGTATCTATAATCAAATATGAAAATAGTTGCGCCATCTACTAGCAATAGTTAACCGCTGAACCTAACCAGCCTAACACTGAACTGCTGGTTTTAATGCTGTCAGAACGCAGACCTGATCAGGTCTGTAAGCCTTGTGAATGTTCAGTCCATCCTGACAGTACTCTGGCTCCAGTGTAAACCCATGCAGTGACACGTGGGAGTGGGAGTAACACTGCAACAAGCTGACTTGCATTTAGTCATTACTCATTATCTGCCACTGCTGGACTTATGTAATGCACCTCAATAGGCAGTTCAATTTCCTCCTGAAAGGTCACCTCTTGCCATTACTGCGAAACATGGAGAGTCCTTTCAGTCCAAACAATGCTGCCATTTCAAAAATCAAGCGCAGAAAAATGGATGCATAAAATGCATGGGTCGTCATCAAGAATGGTTTTATTTTTACTGTGCTGTATTTTGTTCTTATTCACAGGGTTTCCACACCTTTTGACCAATGCATTTCCATGACTTTTCATTAGAGATGCACCGATTGCAATTTGATTGGCCGATTCCGATTTCCGATTTTTTTTGTAAGTGTGAACTCACACAATGCCGGCTCCTGCGTAAGCAGCAGCACACGCATGCATCGTGGTACTCTCGTGAACGTGCATCGAAGACTGACAGGGAAGAGAAGAAATAGTTGAATAAAGTTGTTATTTTTGTTTTCTTTGCACACAAAAAGTTTTCTCGTAGCTTCATAAAATTACGGTTAAACCACTGATGTCACATGGGCTATTTTCATGATGTCCTCCTTACTCCTTACTACCTTTCTGGGCTTTGAACGTGTCAGTTTCATTGTCTATGCAGTATGCAGGGTAAAGAAAGCTCTCGGATTTCATCAAAAATATCTTAATTTGTGTTCCGAAGGTGAACTATCCCTTTAAAGAAAAAGAAGCCCTCTGTAGTCTATAAGTCAGGGTTATTATTGTTAACTAAGGCCATGTACACACGTACACGGGTATTTTTATAAAGAGTTTTTCCTTCTTCCGTTTAAAAAAAAATCTCCGTCCACATGAAAACGCAAACGCATGCTATGAAGCACTGTCAAGAGCATGCCAAGCCAACAGGTGGCGATATAATCTCAACCGTAAAGCCATATTGGCCAATCAGAAGCCTGAAAAAGTTTCCAGTAGGCGGAGATAACAGCGCAGGCTCCGACGTCACAAGCCAAAAACTCTGGTTCCGCTGTCTACACGATAACACTGCAACCGGAGTTTTTGAAAATCTTCACCCTGGCAGGAGTTTTTAAAAATGTTCGGTTTCAGTGACCTGGTGCTGCGTTTGTGTGTGGACGAACGGCCAAACCGCGTAGAAAAAGCTGTGGTTTTAAAAATAACCACATTCGTGTGGACAGGGCCTAAGACTAAAACGTTGAAAATAAACATTAACTAAAATAAAATAAAATATATTTAAAAAACACTTTATTTATTTCAGCTAATTGCCAAGACAACATTTCTCATTTTTGTTTAGTTTAAGTTGAGGTACTAAAATAACTAAAACTAAAGAAACTAAAATGTATAAATTAATGAATAAATAATATTATAAAGACATATTTAAAAATAATAAAAAATACAATTTTGACTAAAACTTTAACTAAAATTAAAGTGAAAACAGAAAATAAAAAAATTAATTCTAATTCAAAAATATTAACAAAAACTATAATAGTTTATCAATGATACTAAAATAACACTGCTGTAAGGAAGTGCCACAAGTGCCACCTGCAGGATTCTGAACTTTTCGGAAGTGATTTCTTCTGATTAGCTGAGAGAACACTATCATGCTGAAGCAGTGCAAAGTTAACTCTAATGGTACATCTCCATCTCATAAGCCTCTCAATAATGAATGATAATTTTCCAGGATGCTTTTACCCAACACAGGAAGTATTTTGATGGTGTAGATATTATAGATTAGACATCATTTGCTTATGGTCTTTTGTGCACATTGTGCCCCACTTAAACATAGTCACTTATTGATATATAATGGTAAAATTCCTCAATGGAATAAACCATGTCAGACTTTAATTTTATATTAAGTATTTATTTAGAATAATGTCTACAGTAGGGTTGCAAAGGGGTGGAAAATTTCCAAAAATCCCTGGAATATTCCCAAAAATCCTGGAAAGTTTCCAAAATTTCTGGAATGTTTCCGAAATTTACTGGAAATGTTCCACCTTTTTGCAACCCTAGTCTACAGTCACTTTATTTTAAGGTCCAATTCTCGCTATTAACAACCCATTAACTACGACTTTTGCCTCAGTAAACTCCCAATTTGCTGCTTATTAATAGTTAGTAATAGTTAGTAAGGTAGTTGTTAAGTTTAGATATTGGGTAGGATTAGGGGTGTAGAATATGGTCATGCAGAATATGTGCTTTATAAGTATTAAACAGCCAATATGTTAATAATAGGCATGCTAATAAGCAACTAGTTAATAGTGAGAACTGGTCCCTATACTAAAGTGTTACCATGCCTACTATTCATTTATAGTTTTACCAGTCCGTGTCTTAAAGATTCGCCACCACAGTCTTGCCCATGTGTTTTTAACGTGTTTAAGAGGTCCTGAATGGCATCGGTGAGCACAGGCTGGCTGCGTTTGCCTGATGAAAGCTTCTGAGTATTAACAGCGGGAGTCTGTCCAGATCAATGATCTGTGGGTTATTGCTGCGACATGTGGCGACCTGTGCAGCTGCAGCTGTGTCACTGAGTCTATGCTGAGAGTAAATCAATACTCTCCCAGCCGCACCATCTTACAGTGTTTGGCTTGCCTTTCCTGCTCTACTGAATATGTAGATCTAAGTTCTATGGCAGGGAAATTGTCCATATTGTAGTGACTCGTTTTAGGAAATCAGAATATTATTTTGCTTTGTGGCAGATGATAATGCACAGATGTCTGCTGTAGGAGAATCTGGCTTTGTTTGAACTGTAATTCTTCTGTCTCTATTAAGTCGAAGCGGGAGTTGGGTTGAATTATAGTAGCACCTAAGGTCACTATGGACAGTTGAATGGAAAATAACTATGTGAATATTCTTCAGAATCCTGCTTTTGTGTTCCAAAGAACAAAATAACAGCATATGGGTTTGGAATTACATGAGTGTGAGTAAATAATGACTGCATTTTTATTTTGGGTGAGTTTGGTTAAGGTTGTGCTGCTAGCATCCTTTCAATACAGCAGTGATGATAGTTTAAACCGTATTCAATAAAAGTAACCAGATTAATTTGCACATAATTTCAACCAAAACAAAAAGAAATGTAGTTACCTTATGATAACATAATATTGGTAGATTAAATTTAATCCAATGTTCCTCTCAGCATTTAGTCAGTACACTTTGTCAACCTGGCCTGGATTTCCCCTATGCTTCCAGCGATAGACCCCACACAACCTCAGAACCCAGACAGACTATTTATAAAAAAAATGCTAATGTATTTCCTGAGAAAAATCCTTCCTGGTGAAATGGGAGACAACCCCCACACAGGTGATCTAAAACTGTGATAGCATATGTCTCAGTGTAATGAAAATTTGGGACAGCACAGTGCAAAAGACTATAAATTATCCAATACATCAAGGCCTAGTTTGTACTATCAGTACCATTGTTCATGTTTTGAGATGTAACGCACACACACACACACACACACACACACACACACACACACACAAACATTGTTTTTATCTCAAACCTTCCATAATCCAGTTTAACCAGGTGCTAAATTAAAATACTAAATGTATTGCTAAATATTTAAATTTAATACTAAAAATT
>NW_015538055.1:2163115-2173046 GCF_001515605.1 Sinocyclocheilus anshuiensis
CACACACACACACACACACACACACACACACACACACACACACACACATATATATATATAATATTTGCAGTAACTGTATTGTATGTAATCTGGATTACGTAATCAGATTCCAAAAATTACTTTTAGATTACCTTTGAATAGATTACTTTTAGATTACTTTTAAATACTTGTGTTTAGATTGTATTACATTTTAAAATGCTCACAATCAGACTACAGTTTCTTTTTATTGATTACATTATTATATATTGTTTACAAAATGACAATACATTTTTCATAATTTATCCTTTTTCTATCTTTTAAAACTTCTTGCCCCTGCAGATCCTTCTCATGTTGTTGATTGCAAAGAATGGAATATATTTTTAAAAGTAATCTAAAAGTAATCAAACAGCGGTGAGATTATATATGACCTAAAATGTGTACTGTAATGGATTACTTTACTAACTATAATTTTTGCCATGTAATTGTATTCAGTAATGAAATGGAATTTAATATTTTTTTTATTTATTTGTGTACATTATTATAGATTATTATGAATGAGTTTGTGGTTTTAAGCAACAGAAAAGCTTCCCCTCACACACCTTTAACAGAATCCTTGAGAATTTAGTGAATTATTCATGTGCATCAGTTCATAACACCCATATTTATTCAGGAGACAAATAGCCTTATGAAATATGAAAAATAAGAAGGCAGCTGATGTGGATATTGTGACCTATGCATGAATGCTTGCAAGTAGGGTTTGTCGAATTACACACTCTGCTTCATGATTTGGTGAAAAGAAAGCTTCATTTAGTCAAAGATCATTCCCCAAACTCTTAAAGGCTTTGCGTACTTCTGCATTATGGATCTGTAGATAAGTGTCAGTAATGGCTTCGCAGATGAACCACATCGTAGGAATGCACTGAGAGAAAAACCCAGTAAAAAGCTTCCTGTCACACAGGACATAAACCTGCAGGAGGTGCTCATTAACTTCAGCATGTAGCTGTTAATCATAATTATGGAACCTTTAGAGAAGGTCATATCTCTGTATCACCCTGATTTATTTATGATACATCCTCATAGCTGATGCTTACAGTAATGGATAACTAAATATTCTTGACCAATTATTTCATTCTGAACATGCTACTCGCTGCTATCTACTAACTTTGTTAGGACATAAAGTCAACAGAAAGTTAACTGAGGTTAGAAGATCATTTTGCTGTATTTTAAGAGGTTTAGGAAGAAATGGAGTACATCGTATCCTGGCATCGTTTCACTTGAATCTAATTTTATTTATGTGTAGAGCCAGTTTTAGTCACTACTTCAGATGGCGGATATGAATTAAAAACATAATTCATCAGATTTGAGCGTGTTTTTGAGTTTTACGGCTCCTGCCTGGTACAAACTGTTCCTGCCAACAGACTGACTTAAAGCCAGGAGATGTACCCTTTTGCAATCAAAGTAAAATGTAAGGAGACTAGTTTTCCAGACCATCTTAGGTTTTTCTGGTCTTCTGATCTTCAGATTTGTTTATCTGGATGTAATTGAATGATGTTGATGGTGTGAATGTTACTAATTAACTAGACTGTTCTTCATCTTCTAAATGTGAGTGGTGTCATCAGGATTTTAAAGATTGCTTCTGTACACTGTCCCAATTTTAAAAAGCCCATTCACATATTATTATGATAATTTGGTGCTGAGATATGGCAGGTGCCTCCAGGGGCTTCAGGGGCATCAGAGATGCTGAAAATGCTGAAATGTTGGGCAGAAGAAGAATAAGTATTGCTTGTAAGTATTAGTTATGTAGTCCTTGTTGGTGGCAGTTGCAAAATGAGGTGTCTGCACCATCTTGTGGTGATCATGAGAAATGATCGCTCGGATGAAATTGGCACGTTTAAATTCATTATTGGTTTTCTGTGCTGTTTAATTTTCATCCAGTGGAAGTTTTTGGGCTTGTTAGGCTCCAGGTATGTATTTAAATATTTAAACCAAGCATCACTGATGTAGACTTTGGAATAGACTGTATTATGTCTACTGCTTATATTGTTGTTAGTTTGCATGCTTTCCAGAAGGTGGTGCTGCAGCACAAGGTGAAATTTCGTGCACAACTTTTGATCAGACTGCCAGATTTTGCAGATTCCCAGCTTGCCATAAAGACTATGTCAATATTATATAATATATATAAATGACTGAACAGTTTATTCCCTTTCTTTTAAATCTTTACGGCACAGACAGTCAGTCTCCAGTAATGGACGGTTGCTGTTCTACATTATCTGGTTCTTAAAAGCGTATTCCTCATTTTGATGACCATTCAAAATGACACTTATATTCTAATGCTCTATACTGGAGCAATAAATGAATCAAAAACAAGAACAAAACTACAAAAACTGAGCTTATTATGAAGACTCTCTCTGGCTGGGATATTTACCACTGAAGTAATGGCTTTTATAACAATCAACCACTATACATAATGAATCGTTGAATTAGATTTGTCATTAGAATTCATTAGATCTGTGATTGTTATAATAGTCTTTAAAACACTTTAATGTTACTATGTGCGTAATAATTAAGAACAGATGTCTTGCCTTTAAAATATTAGGTGGAACACTCAACACACCTCTGCTGTGTTGCACACAAAATATCACACATACAGTAGCAGGCTTATTATCCGACTTTTGCTGCGTTCATCAGAGATACCATTTATACTGCTGTAATATCACTGAATATCAGATCATTCACTCTTTTTGCACCCAGCGTGAGAGCATTAGCTCACTTTGTGCCTCCTGACTGAATCATCTTACTCTGATCTTGGTGATGACGTCACTGTTGCTACAGAAACAAGTTCTCATTGGTATGTGTAAATGATACATTAAAGTGAGATGCTAAACTGCCTTCTCATTCATGCAGCTGTATGAATCACTGACCACTGACCTTTAGAATGAGGATGTGAAACACTGTTTGAGACACTGATCAAACTGACCTTTACATCTGAGCCTTGAATTATTGACTTTATATGAATTGATTGTTTTATTTAGCCTATTTCAGCCTAATTCATCTATTTAGCCTAATTTCTACACTATTTAGGCTAAGTATTTTGTATTTAATTAGAAAATGCATCTATTTACAAGCTACATCATATTTTTTTCAGTTATATCTAGTGAGTTTTATATTGTGAATAAGTGAAATTGAATATGTTTATCTGTATTAGGACCACAAAAAATAAAGAAAATATACACTATAGTTCAAAAGTTTAAGGACGGTTAGATGCTTTTATTCAGCAAGGATGCATTAAATTGATCAAAAGTAAAGACATTTATAAAGTTACAAATGATTTCTGTCGTCAAATAAATGCTGTTTTTTTTATTCATAAAAGAAACCTGAAAAAAAAGTATCAGTTTCCACAAAAATAGTAAGCCAACTGTTTTCAACATTGACAATAATAAGAAATGTTGCTTGAGAAGCAAATCAGCATATTAGAATGATTTCTGAAGGATCATGAGACACTGAAGACTGGAGTATATAAATTACACAGGAATAAATTACATTTTAAAATATATTAAAATAGAAAACTATACAATATTCCTGTTTTTGCTGTATTTTTGATCAAATAAATGCAGCCTTGGTGAACAACCCCAAACTTTTGAACAGAAGTGTATTTTCATATAATAAGTCTACCTCTGCTGTTTTTGTAGGTGGCAAGCCTTCAGGACTTCTTTGGTGAAGATGATATATTTCTTGCCTGTGGCCCAGAGAAGTTCCGCTACCAGGATGACTTCCTGTTGGATGAGAGTGGTAAGATAATGGATAATGTGTCCATCCCTTTTTAAAGCATGACTGTTTTCCTAAGACCAACAACAACTGTGCCACCGACCTTAGTTACGTGAATAATTTGATTTATAAATTTAAATAAGGTTCTTTGGCAAATAAACATCCTGTCCAATATTGTATTATTTGAGAATTAAAGTTTTAACTTCAGATAATAAGCTCTTCCGCTGGTGTTTGTTTTAATGAATTAGCTGTAGCATTTGTTTACTGCTGTCAGTATCAGTGTTGTCATTTGCATACATTTTAAAGCTTTACTGACATTAACAGCAAATGTGTTTTCCATTTTCAAAATGCTGCTTTTTGTAAACAAAATAACATATTAAGTTTAAAAAAAAACATTTTTATTTAGCAGTATCATAATTTACTGACATTTGTAACTATTATTATGACATTAGTTGTTTATTATCCAGGTTTATTAAATTAATTAATTGCCATTGACATTTACAGTGCAGAATCATGCACCAGACTTTGAGCTATTTTAAAATCCTATTGATAGACATATTGATTCTGTGCATGTGGTCCGAGAGCAAACCAGCCTGTCAGATCTCCTCTGATCAGACCTCCGGCATGTCAGGCTGACATGTTTGGGTCAGAATGAGGTTGCGGTAGATTGATCGGCGGTGACATCAGGTCGTCCACACAGATTAGACGTTCTTCGGTGTGTTTTACAGAGACAGGAGGCTCATAGTGTAGAGCTGGAACCGAGGAAGGTTTGCTGAGGCCTCTGCAGTAAAACCAGACTGAATTCAGATGTGTTTCTCTTTTGCTGCTTTCTCAGAGTGCAGGGTGGTGAAATCGCAGTCCTATGGCCGTATTTCTTCCATGCAGGGCCGCTGCTCTCCCCGCAGCGGTGGACCTTCAAGAAGGAGCAAGTCCCCTGGTTCCAGCAGCTCAGGTATGGGTCTTATATATACTCAGTGCAACTTATAACATCCAAGTGAAAGATATAACACCAACATGTCAGAAATAAATCATAAAAATTAAAAACCAGAATCACTGAGTTGGAAAAAGGATCACCCACCTCCTAAAAATGACTTGAAAACTCAATCAAACCTTCTCAATGGCACACAATCAACTACTGTATGGGTGGCAAGGCACTGTCAAAAGATCTCCGGGATAAAGTTGTGGACAGGCACAAGTCAGGAGATGGATACAAAACAATTTTTCAAAGGCTTTATCAATGCCTAGATGCACAGTGAAGTCTATTATTAAGAAGTGGAATGTATTTGGTACAACACAGACCCTCCCTGGATCAGGAAGTCACTCCAAACTGGATGAAGGAGCCAGAAGGAAACTGGTCAGAGAGGTGACCAAGAGGCCTACAGCAACTCTGAAGCAGTTACAGGAATTTATGACAAAGAGTGGTCATTGTGTGCATGTGACAACAATATCACAAATTCTCCACAATTGTGGCTTGTATGGGAGGGTTGCAAGAAAAAAGCCACTCCTCAAGAAAGGCCACATGCAGCCACGACTGAGCTTTGCCAAAACGCACCTTGAAAATTCTGAGGCAGATGAGACTAAAATTGAATTATTTGGCCTCAACACCAAACGATATGTCTGGCGGAAATCCAATACAGCTCACCATCCAAATAACAGCATTCCTACAGTAAAGCATGTAGGTCGTTCACCATCCAAATAACAGCATTCCTACAGTAAAGCATGTAGGTCGTAATATCCTTTTATGGGGGTGTTTCTCTGCAGCAGGGACTGGAGCACTTGTCAGGACAGAAGGCAAAATACCATCAAATGATTGAGGAAAATCTGCTGCCCTCTGCAACAAGTTCAACAAAATACTGACACAAGGGGTTATCCTTTTTCCAACTTTATTATTTTCTGACATGTTGGTGTTATACCTTTCACTTGGATGTTATAAGTTGCACTGAGTAAATACAGCTGGATAAAACAAAAACTGTGTCCGTCTTCATTTCAGGTTGCAAAGCAACAAAAAGTGATTATTTTAAAGGGGGGGGCGGGGATTATTTTCTATACCCACTGAAGTAGGCTGACACTCATGTGCAGGAGTGACTCGTGAAATTTAAATTGGGTACTTGTCAGTTGATTCATTGCAGTCTCAGAATTCAAAGTTGTAAATTTCAAACATGGATGAGTGTGGAGTGTTGTAGTTTGTAGCCTTAATTATCTTCAGATATCTTTGATTCTCAGAAGATGTGTTTGAGGAGTAATGTCCTAAATTAGGGAACTAATTCAGTCGACACTTGTCATGTACTCTCAGTCTCTCCATCTCTAATGAGCTCTTGCGTCAATTAGCCGATTAATTTAATGGGATGTTTCAGCGTTCAAGTCACCGTGATGCTTGTGTTTGGTGTTGATGTAATCTGATTGGCTGCTTAGCTGGAACTTTTCATAGAGTTCTGGTAATGGCAACCAACTTTTATATCAGTGAATGATAAGATAGATGGATTAGATAATGGATGATTAGATTACTGAAGCATTTTTAGCTCACCCAGCACTCAAGCAGACGCTAAAACCACCAGAATGCTAAAACAGCCAGAATATTTAGATTCGATTCGATTCTATTCTATTCTATTCTATTCTATTCTATTCTATTCTATTCTATTGTTTTTTTCCACCCTATTCTATTCTGTTCTGTTCTATTCTATTCTTATTACAATTCAGTTATGTACAACTGTTCTGTTCTATTCTATTCTTTTTTCAATCCAGTTATGTACAACTGTTCTATTCTATTCTATTCTATTCTATTCTATTCTATTCTATTCTTCTCATAGAAGCATGATGTTTAGCTAGTTTATCTGGCCATTGACTAGCTGATCTTGCACTCTGCCTGGCTGAATGTGCCCAGAATATTTTAAAAACTAACTGGTCTGGTCATGCTTGGGGACCATCTTAGACCACCTTAGATTGGTTTAAGCTGTTTTTTGTTTCACCAGGTTTCTGGATGCTTTTCTCTGTTTATGACACATTGGGACCATTTTGCAGTATTACTCTACACATGCGATGTTAGCACATTTCTGACAGCGGTGTAGTTGCAGTGTATTTGACACTCTGTACATGCAGTTCTTAGCCTATTTTGATGCTGTGGCTCATCTGTACACTAGTGTGTGTTTTCTGTTTAACAGAGGCCTCTCAAACAGAATTATTTGTAGCTATTCCTAACTGAAAGAAAAATGCACAAAATGTTGTCCTGAACATCCAGTTGATCTAGGTTTCATTATTTTTCCCGGAATAGATCATGAATCATCACTTCCTGATGTTGATGTTCCAGGCAAACACCAGGCATTCATCCGGGCAAGCTTTTATCACTCAGTAAGCTATATAGAGACATGTCAGAAGCAACAACAAAAACAAAACAATTAGCTTTAGCTTAGGCCTGTTCTTCTAATTTTGTATTCCAGCCAGGTACAAAATGAGTCCTCAGAACCGGCTCGCTGCGCGTGCTGTTTTGTAATGAGCCGGTACTGAGTATCAACTTCATTCTTTGAAAAGGGTTGACATAGTCCAGAATAAACTAGGTGATTGGGCTAAATTGTTTACGAGGGATATCGCTAATGTTGTTTTGGGAGAACAGACTTGTTTGGCTACCAGATAGGTGAGAGTGTGAATGATATGGAAAGAGGTACCTGATAACAAATATAATGCTTCCAACCTCTGGCAGAATGTCTCACAGGACAGAGATCTGCCATGCAGTCTTGGACAAACAAATCTAGAGTAATTGTTTTTTATTGTTCTGAAAGCTCATTCAAACAGTGCTAGTGTTATTTTTGGGTCATTGATATATATAATATATATATAATTTTCTGGTGCCTTTTGCAGATTTTTCAAGACAGTAGAGTCAAGGATATAATAGTGGACTAAGTAAAAATAATGAAATATGGATATTAAACTGCTGGATAGTGGCTCCCACACTGTAAACACCAGGGACTGAAGTTTGACGTAAGCTGATATTAGTAATCATTTCCCTCTGGGTTTCAGGTCAGCCAGATGTCTTAATCATAATTGAATGGGATGAATTTTATTACTTATATTGCTTTCTATTTTGAATATAAATATATATTAATATATATATATATATATATATATATATAATTATGTAATTCATTTTTAATGTAATTATATATATTTTAAACAGTATCATATATCGTGTGATGCAGTTTAAGATTTAGCTTTTCTTTTTAAGTGACTCATTTGAGGTCAGTGTCAGTCCTGAGTCTGTTTTTATCTACAGATTTATATCCCGAACCAGAAGAACATTGCAGGAGGTACATTGGTTGCTTGTGTGATTTGTTCTTTGTGCAATTCACCCGTCTGCAAGATCTGTTGAAATTGCTGTATAGATTAATTCATTCACCACAGGAACCACTAACCATCACTTATTTAGTTGTTTAGTTAAGGCTGTTGATTTATTTTGCTGATTATATTTTATTTAACATATTTTTATTGTGGCTTATTTCAAACCAACCTGAAATTAAATGTACCACCCATTTGACTTCATTTTACTTATTTTGCGTGAAACATGTATATCACAACACATTTATAGCATTAAGAAGACATATCAAAGACACACACTCTCAGAAAAAAAAAGTACAAAAACTGTCACTGGGTTGGTACCTTTTCAAAAGGCACACCTTTGTACCTAAACAGTCCATATTGGTACCTTAAAGATAAATATAAGTACCTAAAGTGTACATATTAGTACAAAAAGTATTAGTATTGGTACAAAAGTGTACCTTTTGAAATGGTACCGCCCCAGTGACAGCTTTTGTACCTTTTTTTTTTCAGAGAGTATGATTAATGTCAATTTATGGTTTTTCACTGTAAATTAAAGTTGGATTGTTTTATGAACAGTACATTTAACAGTTAACATTTGCTATACATGAACTGTCCCATCACTAACAGTTTTTCGCCATCTAAACTATAAAATCCCTCTAATCATCAACATCCATCCCTGAAAAACTATATGTAAATATATAAAGTGTGATCCAGTTTGAAAGTGAAGTTCTCACTGCTGTTCCCTGTCACTATCATCCTCTGACTAATGTTTTCCCCAAGTTTGCCGTTCGGTAATCACACATGAATGACGGCTGATCTGATAGTCCATCAAATCTGTTTTCCATCCCAAAAATAACACGATGATGCATTATCACTCTCTCCACATGCTGAATTATGTCAGGCTGTGATAGTGTATACAGATGGTGAGGGAGCACGATATTCAGATCACAGTGACACACAAACACAGAGTAACATTGATATCTGAGACTGAGATTTCTTTGTTACTTAATGTGCTTTGAATGTAATCATATTAGTGGCCGCATCTCTGAATCATTGTGTAATCTGAGCTTCAAACAGCATTATTTGTATTCACACAGTGCTTGAGATACTTCAGAAATCCACTCACAACACCACGTCATCCGCTCGGCTGCACTTACGCCATTCAGAAGCATCTTCACAGTGTTTTGCTGTGAGATCTCTTTGGAGATCTTTATAGTCACCCACACATGATATGGCATGTTTATGAGCGAAACCCCTCCCTCTGTGGCTGTTTATGATGTAAGGTGTGCGCAGAAGGCTGCCTATGATCAGCCAGCAGACACACACACTACATACATCCTCTCCTCCTCTCCCACTCTCATTCATACTCTCGCTGCCTAACAGTCACTATGAGCGCAGGAGGAATCGCAGTTTGCTCTGGCAGCTTGCTGCACTCTTTAGCAGTTAGGACAAACGGGTTTGTGCTGCAAACTCGTAAAGGTGAGATATTTCGAATTTTATTTAGTTTTTCTTGAGGCGCTGTAGAGAAATTAAATAATTTCGTTTTTAACTACATTGTATCTGAATGAAGGGTTAATATCTATTCATTGCAGATTTTTCATGGCTGTGATACTAGTGTTCATCCTATTTCTAAGCATTGTGTTTATGCTTCTCATACTGAAGGATCTATTTGTAGTGAAAGTGCTGTAGTGATCAATGCTTGATATAATAATGCCTCATATGGCACATATAATATTGAGCATCTTTGTGTAAGTTTTAGTCTGCTGTAGCCTGTACTTACCTCTACTTATGCTGTGTATATATTGTCATAATTTATTTTAATTAAGTATATATTTTACCTAATTTAATTAGAATTATAATGAACTTAAAAATGAACAGG
>NW_015538055.1:2173336-2179890 GCF_001515605.1 Sinocyclocheilus anshuiensis
ATTACAAATAATATAATTATTTTTTTGCATTATCTTCTTGACAGTGAAGTAATTGCAACAAAGGAATGATCATAAAAAAGTGAATTTTCTTAAAGGATTTTCAGAGAAAAAAATTATAATATATATTGCATCATATATTTCTGTGACAATTAAGCAAATGCAACCAAACAATGATCATAAAAATTACTTTCATTTTCTTCAATATGTCATTCTTGATCAGATGTATGAGATTTACCAACCTGTCTTGATTCACATTCAAACAGTAACTAGATCTGAATCCTGTTTTTCTGTATTTCAGCTAACGGAACAGCAGGTAGTCAGCTCTCGACCCCACGGTCAGGCAAATCTCCCAGTCCATCTCCCACCAGTCCAGCCAGTCTGAGAAGACGAAGGGTGAGATTTGAAATACCATTTACATGATGTAACTCAAGTGGAACTGACTTATTTACATTTGCAATATCTTTTACTGCATCAAGCAAAACCATCAAGCAATTTCACCTTTCTGATTGACCCTAATTGTATTCCAGGTGCTTTAATTTGCCAATATAGTGCTGAATCACACTGAATTGCAGTTGAACACATCCATACTAAATAATTCCACGTTCACCCAAAATGTTTCCTAGCAACAACAGACAAGCTTCTTGACCTGGCTGTGTGCCTGCTCCATTTCCACTCTCGGTGATAGACCTAAATCATATGGTTTGACAACATTACCCTGTTTGTCAGCTCTGCTAACTTACAGTGTTAAAATAGATGTATTTGCTTGTGTTCTGTAGCTCAAACAAGTAAAATTGCTAACATTCTGTTAAAATTTCATTTAGCTGTATATTCTTTAAACGCTAGTTGGATTTTCACAACAGTGCCAACACGGTGGGCTCATCCTGAATTACTTTTTTTTTTTTAATTACTGGCATAATGCAGCTTTGCCATACAGGAATAAATTTAATTTTTGAATATATTCAGATAGAAAATAGTTATTTTAAATTGTTATAATATGTCACAATATTATTGTTTTGATCTATTTGATCAAATAATTACAGCGACTTCTTTCACAATCATTACAAATTCTTACTGACCCCAAACTTTCGAACAGTAGTGTCTATATACAAGAATCTATACATATGCCAAAAGGTTCTTTGGAATACCTTTAAATATTATTGCCTGCTGAAAATGAAAATTCTCTGAAATGGAGATGTAGTACCTGAAGACAAACATGCAACATTGTTTCAACTAAACAGACATTTGAATATAATATTCAGTGCAGCTAATATTGTCTGTCTGAAAATTGATTCATTCTTGACTGATGGTGTGTTTAAATAAAAATGTGATGGTGTCAGTGGATTAAACATCGCTGAATTTCACCTCGCCTGCCCCGTTCCAGTCTTGAATATTCTTAGCACACCCAAGCTGTTTCCATAGAAACTGACCTTTTATTTCCCTCTGCAATACCTATCCTCAGTTTAAAGGGATAGTCCATCCAAAAATGAAAATTCTGTCATTTACTCACCCTCAATCCTGTATGAGTTTCTTTTTTCTGTAAAACACAAAAGAAGACATTTTGAAGGATGTTAGAAATTAAAAACTTTTGATTTTCTTTCGACGTCCATTGTATGGACAGAAAATTCAATGGGAACCGAAACTGTTTAGTTATCGACATTATTCAGAATATCTCATTTCATGGTCATCAGAAGAAAGAAATGTATACAGGTTTGGAGCGACAAGAGAGTGAGTAAATTATTGGATGTTCTGTCCCTTTAAGATCCCTTTAGGTCTATTTAATACAGAATATCAATATTTATGTTTTATATACTAACTAACAGATAATAAAAGACAAAACGAGTTCAGTCTCTTTACTAACCAAAAAAAAAAAAGTTGTAAAGTGGCCCTTCAATCTCCCTGACAGGGCTCTCAGCACAGTGGCTCCTCCCTCTCTCTGGCCTCCACCAAGGTGTGCAGCTCCATGGATGAGGGCGATGGGCCGGGCAGTGAAGGTGAGGAACCCTGGGAAACTCTGACGAAGGTTTATCATTATTGTTTTATCATCTTCATCTGAATGTTACATCCCAAATCTTTTTCCTTCTAGCTGAGCTGATGGAGGATTGTCCTCAGGTTCCTGCTTCCATAGCCGAAAGGTACAAGGTGGGGCGCATGATTGGCGATGGGAACTTTGCTGTGGTCCGAGAGTGTGTGGAGAGATCCACAGGCCGAGAGTATGCTCTGAAGATCATTAACAAGAGCAAATGCAGAGGGAAGGTGAGACGACTTCAATATACAGTATTTTTGATATCACACAAAATAATGATGCAGGATCATCCGCGTTACATTGCACGGCTTATCTGTGGCTCACAGGAACACATGATCCAGAATGAGGTGTCCATTCTTCGGAGAGTGAAGCATCCTAATATTGTTCTGCTGATTGAAGAAATGGACACATACAGTGAACTCTACCTGGTCATGGAGCTGGTCAAGGTGAAACATCTGACATTTACGTATATAAATATGTTGCAATATGAATTAAGTTGTTGGAGCTCAATAGGTTTTTTTTACATATATCATTTCTTTTATTCAGCAAGAATGCATTAAATTGATCAAAAGTGATAGTAAAGACAATTGTGTTTGTGTAATGTTGCAAAAGATTTCTTTCATGTAAATTTCAAACTTTGCAAGTTCAGATTTCTATTTATCAAACAATCCTTTACAGAATAAATTACGTTTTAAAATATTAAAATAGACATGTATTGTTTTCAATTATAGTAATCTTTCATAATATTACTGTATAATGTACTTTACTATATTTTTGATCAAATAAATGTAGCCTTGGTGAGCTTCTTTCGAAAACATTAACAAATATCTTACAAACACCAAATGGTAGTGAATATGTTTTTCTTTTATTAGACTTCATACTGTGTAGACACTATAGAAACATAATAAGAAACAGACAACTTTTCAGTAAAGTTTTTTAGATTGCATTAAACTCGACTGCTCAGATATTGCCCCTGAATGAGCGATGAAATTGTGTGTGCATGAACAGGGTGGTGACCTCTTTGATGCCATCACCTCCTCCAACAAATACACAGAGCGGGACGCCAGCGGAATGCTGTATAACCTGGCCAGCGCTATCAAATATCTGCACAGCCTTAACATTGTTCACCGTGACATCAAACCTGAGAATCTTCTGGTGGGTGTTTGAGTATTACAGAGGGAATATTGTCACTAAAAATTACAGTGGTACTTTCACAATTGCAGCTTGGAATGACACATCTAAGAGAGGCAAATGCAGTATGTTTTTCTGGAGTGCAGAAACCTTAAATAATCCTTCTTACACAAGCTTTAGAACAGCGATAACAACTCAATACTGGGCCTGGTTTACCCATCTTACAACTTCAGACACAACACTGTGTTCACAGTAGTGTTTCTCTAATGACAGCATAAAGAACTAAACAGCACTGACAAAGGCTATTGTGCCTGGCTCACATATTAATATCCTGTGAGTTGTGTAAATTTGCAGCAGATAAGATTAATTAATGCATGCTGTAAATTGACTGCAAAGATTACGATTTTTATTTTTATTTTTTTACCAGTTTACCAGTGAGATAAAGCTGAAAACCAGACACAAACAGTCTGGAATCTTATTTGAGCTTCCCTTTCAAAAACTACTAAAACTAAATATTTAATTTGATTAATTTTAATTATATTTCGTTTTAATTGTTGTAATATATATATATAATATATATATATACATAACATAGTGACGTGACGTGTGGCCAAGTATGGTGACCCATACTCGAAATTAGTGCTCTGCATTTACCCATCCAAAGTGCACACACACAGCAGTGAACACACACACACCGTGAACACACACCCGGAGCAGTGGGCAGCCATTTTTACGCTGCGGCGCCCGGGGAGCAGTTGGGGTTCGGTGCCTTGCTCAAGGGCACCTCAGTCGTGGTATTGAAGGTGGGAGAGAGCGCTGTACATTCACTCCCCCCACCTACAATCCCTGCCGGTACGAGACTCGAACCCACAACCTTTGGGTTATGAGTCCGACTCTCTAACCATTAGGCCACGACTTCCCCATATATATAGTATATACAGTATATATGTTAGTTTTAAATTATATTTGATATTTCATTTTAATTAGAATTTTATTTACCAAAAAAAAAAAAATCTGTTTAGGATCTGTTAACTGAACCTAAATAGTAAGTATTTGGATGCAGATTGGTGTGTATTTATATGTGTTTCAGGTCTATGAGCACCAGGATGGAAGCAAATCCCTGAAACTGGGGGATTTCGGCTTGGCAACAGTTGTGGACGGTCCGCTTTACACTATATGTGGCACCCCGACCTATGTAGCTCCAGAGATTGTCGCAGAGACGGGGTAAGTCATATCTTCATTAGCATGGCAATGTTATTATAACAGAGCATAACCAAAGTTTTTAAAGATCAGGGGCTGTATTCACTGGTCTGAAACGTAAAGAGTGCTATCATGTTGTGTTTTTCTCTTCATGTTATAGGTATGGATTGAAAGTTGATATCTGGGCGGCCGGAGTCATAACATACATATTGCTTTGCGGCTTCCCTCCTTTCCGTGGGTAAGCACAGCATTGTTGTAAGTTAAGCATGTAACTTTTATTATGGGGTCAATACGAGTTCAATTTAGATAACTTTACAGCTCATATTATACATGTGTCGCTCCCTCTAGTGGCCGTATTCTGTAATTCTGTTTTGACCTGCACATCTGCGGAGGATAGAAGTCGTACCTTCACTCCTAATTGTAATAGCACAATAAATATTCATGAATATTCAAAAACATTTTGCATATCTGTTCTTTTAGGAGCACAGATGATCAGGAGGCTCTTTTTGATCAGATTATGATGGGACAACTGGATTTCCCTCTTCCATACTGGGACAATGTATCTGACTCTGCAAAGGTCGGTATACCAAAACAAAGTTTAAAAGTTCCGGAAAGAAAAATAGACCTCATTCTCTTTCTTTTTTACTTCCTTTCTCTACAGGCACTTATTACCTGCATGCTACAAGTGGAGGTCGAACAGAGATACACAGCTCTCCAGGTGTTAGACCATCCCTGGGTCAATGTAAGACTTTATCTGTTTTTTTAAGTGTATGTGCTATTCTCAGACTACTAGTAGGAAACTGATATGTGGAGGTACTGTTTCTACTCTTTCTCAGGATGACAGGATGTGTGAGAATCAGCACCAGTTGTCTGTGGCCGGCAAGATTAAGAAACATTTCAACATGGGCCCCAAACCCAACAACACCACAGCAGGAGTCACTGTCATAGCAGTAAGCGTCGCCTATTTAGCTCTTATGTTTAAATGTGTATATATATTTTTGTCAATTAATATTACCCACATTAATTAAAGCCAATATACTAAAATCAAATATTGGTGCACTAAGGATCACTTCATAAGCAGCCATAACTTTAAGGTGTCCAGTTTTAATTTTGCTACTTTATTCCAAAAAGAGTGATATCATATCTAATACTATTTCATGATGCCTGTACCTGGCATCAAAGCATGTTAATAACTGCACTGTTTTTTTCCTCTTGTTCAGGCATGTGTACTTTTCTTTGAGAGTGTCATTTGCGTTTTGAATAGTTTTGATATGAAAAATTGACATGCAATCACATTGTTTTGAGTTTGAATAGCCCTCAAGTCTTTTGGAACAAACCCTTCAAAGGGTCTGCAGTACACTGCAGTTGGATCTGCTATAATAAAATCTACTTAAATATAGTTAGAGGTATTAAATAATTCTGGAGGTTGTGCTCTTATCTCATAGCTCTTCGCTGACTCATCCATCAGCTCTTCTTCTCTCATTCCTCTTCTCTCCTGGCAGATTCCATCCTACTGCTTTCTTATGGCTGTGACATCCCTTCCTCTGATTTTTGATCAAAAATACAGTATAAACAGTAATATTGAGAAATATTATTACAATTTAATTAACTGTATTCTATTTTTATATATTTTAGAATGTAATTTATTCCTATGATGGCAAAGCTGAATTTTCAGCATCATTACTCCAGTCTTCAGTGTCACGTGATCCTTCTGGAGGTTGTGCTCTTATCTCATAGCTCTTCGCTGACTCATCCATCAGCTCTTCTTCTCTCATTCCTCTTCTCTCCTGGCAGATTCCATCCTACTGCTTTCTTATGGCTGTGACATCCCTTCCTCTGATTCTGTACTCTGCTTATACAATGACTGTCAGCACTGTTGTCAGGGACTGTATCCAATTAGACACTCAAGATTCCTATTTTTATATTTTCATACATGCTTTCTTTATGTAGGGCAATTACATAACATTACACACACTACATCCATATGTAAACAAAATTTAAACAAAACATTTTCTTTCAAAATATTTCTACTTTGTTTTGATATTTGTGACCCTGGACCACAAAAGTCTCAAGTCATATTTGTAGCAATAGCCAAAAATACATTGTATGGGTCAAAATGATTGATTTTTCTTTTATGCCAAAAATCATTAGGATAATAAGTCAAGATCATGTTCCATGAAGATATTTAGTAAATTTCCTA
>NW_015538055.1:2181082-2201317 GCF_001515605.1 Sinocyclocheilus anshuiensis
ATCAAAAATACAGTATAAACAGTAATATTGAGAAATATTATTACAATTTAATTAACTGTATTCTATTTTTATATATTTTAGAATGTAATTTATTCCTATGATGGCAAAGCTGAATTTTCAGCATCATTACTCCAGTCTTCAGTGTCACGTGATCCTTCAGAAATCACTCTAAAATTCTGATTTGCTCAAGAAACATTTCTTATTATTATCAATGTTGAAAACAGTTGTGTTGCTTAATATTTTTGATGAAACTATTAATTTTAATGAATGTCTTACTGACCCCATATATACGTATTTATGTTTTGCTTTATTTGCACATTGCTTTGCATGATTACTGTTTCATTAGCTTCAAACATAGTTGTTTTTATTTCCCACACCGAGTGTTTCTATATGTAGAACTAGTGGACCATTATAAGCACTTGGTTTACTCCCTGCTCTTGTTTTGTAGAACTACCTCTAAATATAACGCCATTATTGAACAGCACCTCACGGCTCAAAGCTTGTGCTGTTTTGCACGGTGAAAGTAAAAATCTGATGTATTGAGTTCCACTCATTTCTCTCTGCTCAGCCGGACGAGGGGTTTACCATCAAGCGTTCAGGGTCTTTGGACTGCTACCCGCACCCAGGGATGTATTGGATAAGGTATGCCCACAGAGCGGCCCAAACCGACAGTGTTTTCATGGCAACGTGCTGGCAGTCTCCATAGTCCCTTTCCTTTCACACTCTGTGCCTCGAGTTATAAAGTGGGGTGATGCATTGCTTTTTGCCATTAATGCTTCTCAGTTCGTCTCTGCGTAGCTTTTGCTTTCTGGTGGTGCTTTGCTAAATTCTGATTGTCAGTGCTTCACTTTTCCCTTTCTTTGCTCTGTGTTATTGTCTAGTGGCATTCATTCCTGAGCAGTCATTCACTGTCCCATGCTCTCGTGTTCCTCAGACCACCCCTCTTGATAAGGAGAGGCAGGTTTTCAGACGAAGACGCCACCAGGATGTGAAAGCGGCTGCTCCCCGAAGCACCCAGAGCACCTTCCCCTCCAGCCCCGCCACCGGCCCGACCCTCTCTCCAGCAGAGTTCACCTCCGAGTCAGAGGATATTTCCCCCAGCTCGGCCGAAACCGTCCGCTCACCCACATCACCATTTTAAGCACAGGAATCAATGGAAAATGATCTAGAAAGAAAAGGTAAATCGGCTTGTGTATAGCAAAAGATGACAGTTTTTGAAAATTAATGTTTGTTACGTGGTGGAGCAGATGTGGTTAACTAGGACTGGATGGGCTGGTTTTCTTTGTTCAAATTCTGTGAGGGTAGCACACCTGAACAGGTGTAAAAATAATCTCACTCTCTTAACAGTTTTTCATCCGAATTGAGAAGCCCTTGTCATTGTTTAAGAGTTTTCTCTTGATAACTACCATTTGGTGCTATATGAGGTTTTGTTTGAAGACCATCCTACTCTTGATAGAAAGTATTGCAGCCAAACCTCCCGCTCTGTTTCTAGTTATCACACACACATGATCGTGTGTTTAATACTTATAATAAACCTGCAATGTCTTAACATCTTTTCTTTCAGTGACAAAATCTTTTACGTGAGTTTTTTATCTTTTGTATGAACTTTATATATTTTAAATATTTTAGGTTTGAACATTTATTTCAAACTGATAACTTATGTTTGCGTATTTCAGCCTTATTTTCTTTGAGAAACGTGTTTTCTGACTGTTGGTTAGACATTAGAATGTTCTTTCTAAAATGTGTAAAATGCCTGAATAGCTGAAGCTCTTTTTGATGTATGTGGCTTGTTTGAACTGTTTGAAGTGATGGGTGCTTATTTAACACGTATGACGTTCAATGATTAGAAACTTTTCAGTTCTTGCTGCTGCTATAATAATCTCTTCAGCTGTAAATTCAGTTCTGTCAACTACTATTTGCCATGAAGATCGTACAGCTACTTCCTAGAATTTGAATTCCTTCTCAGAGCAAGTGTTAATTTTCAGAACAGTATGTACGATTAGAGTTTTATTTTAAAAAGTATACACACTAAATGTCCACTACTGATTTTAAAGAGTACATTTGGACAAAAATTTTACATATTTGTCTTTTCTAAGTGGAATGTAATATTTTAGACAGAATTTTTGTCAATTTTAATTTTAATGTATGGTGTTGTTTTTGTCACACGATGGCCAAATATGACAACAGAATGATGCTCGTTTCCACCATATATATGGATTAAAAAAAAAATAATTATATTAAAAAAAAAAAAAAAACTTTTAATTTCACTGACTTTTTTCTCGAAATTCTGAGTTGTGTTCGGAATTCGGAATTGTAAGATATATACTCAGAATTTTGGGGAAAAAGTTAGAATTGTTAGAATTGTGCAGAATTGAGATATGTAAACTTGGAAATGTGGAAAACAAAATCAGAATTGTGAGATAAGTGAGATAAGGCACAATTCTTGTTGTTTTCTCAGAATTGCAAATTTATATCTCAATTCTGAGTTTTATTCTGGGGGCAGCCATGGCTGAATGGCAATTCTGTAACCCGAAGGTCGTGGGTTCGAGTCTCGGTACCGGCAGGGATTGTAGGTTTTATTATTTTAATGAACTAACATAACTAAGTACTTTTTTTTAAAGCAGTTCATTCATAATAGCAGCAAAAGTGTTTTGCAATAGAACATGAACACAACAAGTACATTGTACCAAACAATAATTTTTCAGCTAGAAGTACTTAAAGATGGATGACGTTAAAGATACCCTAAAATAAAGTGGGACCCAGCATAGCAGTTATAGCTGCATTATATACACAAAACTTAGCTATTAAGTTTCTGTTGCTCGGCCATGTCTGGACTCCAAATGTCTTATCTATTTATACAGTACATTTTCATTCCTTTATGTGGTGTTTTGTGGAGTTTGCACACTTACTGTAAAGGACCGAGTGTGTTTGTCTTGCATGTGATCTGAGTGTGAGTGATAATCATTTTACCATCAAGACATGTTGACCCCATCTACAGTACAAGCAACTAGTTTCAGTGAAGACTGTTTGTGCTTCTCAGTATTTAACATTGTTATACAGCTTATTGAAGCCTCCAGCATGAAAGGCTTCAGGTGACACTATGAAGGGGTGAAAAGCACAAAGGCGAAAAGAGTAGTTCTTTAAAGTATGAGCATGTATTTGCTTTTTAATTAAAAATGTATCTGCTGTGTTTGCTCGTCAAAATTAGACTAGAACCCAATCCATGATCAACCGGATGTAGATCAATTCATTATAATATAGGAAATATTCTAGCTCATATGCAAAATTCAGTGCAGAAGCATAAAATGTGTAAAATGCCTGAATAGCTGAAGCTCTTTTTGATGTATGTGGCTTGTTTGAACTGTTTGAAGTGATGGGTGCTTATTTAACACGTATGACGTTCAATGATTAGAAACTTTTCAGTTCTTGCTGCTGCTATAATAATCTCTTCAGCTGTAAATTCAGTTCTGTCAACTACTATTTGCCATGAAGATCGTACAGCTACTTCCTAGAATTTGAATTCCTTCTCAGAGCAAGTGTTAATTTTCAGAACAGTATGTACGATTAGAGTTTTATTTTAAAAAGTATACACACTAAATGTCCACTACTGATTTTAAAGAGTACATTTGGACAAAAATTTTACATATTTGTCTTTTCTAAGTGGAATGTAATATTTTAGACAGAATTTTTGTCAATTTTAATTTTAATGTATGGTGTTGTTTTTGTCACACGATGGCCAAATATGACAACAGAATGATGCTCGTTTCCACCATATATATGGATTAAAAAAAAAATAATTATATTAAAAAAAAACAAAAAACTTTTCATCTCACATTTCTGACTTTTTTCTCGAAATTCTGAGTTGTGTTCGGAATTCGGAATTGTAAGATATATACTCAGAATTTTGGGGAAAAAGTTAGAATTGTGAGATAAATGCAGAATTGAGATATGTAAACTTGGAAATGTGGAAAACAAAATCAGAATTGTGAGATAAGCTTGGAATTGCACAATTCTTGTTGTTTTCTCAGAATTGCAAATTTATATCTCAATTCTGAGTTTTATTCTGGGGGCAGCCATGGCTGAATGGCAATTCTGTAACCCGAAGGTCGTGGGTTCGAGTCTCGGTACCGGCAGGGATTGTAGGTTTTATTATTTTAATGAACTAACATAACTAAGTACTTTTTTTTAAAGCAGTTCATTCATAATAGCAGCAAAAGTGTTTTGCAATAGAACATGAACACAACAAGTACATTGTACCAAACAATAATTTTTCAGCTAGAAGTACTTAAAGATGGATGACGTTAAAGATACCCTAAAATAAAGTGGGACCCAGCATAGCAGTTATAGCTGCATTATATACACAAAACTTAGCTATTAAGTTTCTGTTGCTCGGCCATGTCTGGACTCCAAATGTCTTATCTATTTATACAGTACATTTTCATTCCTTTATGTGGTGTTTTGTGGAGTTTGCACACTTACTGTAAAGGACCGAGTGTGTTTGTCTTGCATGTGATCTGAGTGTGAGTGATAATCATTTTACCATCAAGACATGTTGACCCCATCTACAGTACAAGCAACTAGTTTCAGTGAAGACTGTTTGTGCTTCTCAGTATTTAACATTGTTATACAGCTTATTGAAGCCTCCAGCATGAAAGGCTTCAGGTGACACTATGAAGGGGTGAAAAGCACAAAGGCGAAAAGAGTAGTTCTTTAAAGTATGAGCATGTATTTGCTTTTTAATTAAAAATGTATCTGCTGTGTTTGCTCGTCAAAATTAGACTAGAACCCAATCCATGATCAACCGGATGTAGATCAATTCATTATAATATAGGAAATATTCTAGCTCATATGCAAAATTCAGTGCAGAAGCATTGATTACATATTGTATATTTGTATAGATGTATATCCATCGCTTGTCTATTGTCTTTCCCATCAAATGTCATTTAGGCTTGACTTTCTTACTGGTGGAAGAGTCTTTGCTTCCAAGTAGCATTGAACAGTGGTGCATTCAGCAACAAGCCAAACCTGTGAATAAATGATTCCTCAAGCAGAAACCAGTGTTTTTATTTTTTAAGGTCAGTTTCAATATACTGAGAATGATATTTAGTATAGGAGATTTTCATTGTTATGCATGTTTCCCTGTTTCTGTCACCATTTGATATTTTCCCCTCATATGCTGAAACGGCAAGGTGCGGTGTTTCCGTGACTGTCCAAAAAACTTATGAGGCACATGAATGTAAAGAAGTCCTAATCAAGCAGATTAAATGACGGAAAGTATTGCTGTTCTCAAATGCACATGTAGTGTGTTTGTATGCACTGATGCAAGGGAACAGTACTCAATGCCGTACATTTGATATTTTTTATTATAAATAAAAAGTAGGCAAATACATTTCTCTCATCACAATGATTCACTAGGACATACTGAACAGTTTTAACTAAAACGTAACCAACTTAAAAGCATATCTGCTGAATTAGCAGGCACCTTCACTTGTAATGTCAATGTTCCTGATGGAAACTATTCTCATCGAATAATCAAATCAAATTTGATTTCAATAATCAAATTTGAAATCTGAGGCATTTTAACATATGACACTAAGGTAAACTCATTTTTAAGGTTTTACAAATAACCAATGCTCAGTATATCAAATCTAAATCTATTCTTGTAAATAAAATGTTAAGTATGGCACCATATTTATTGTGTGGATTGGCAAAAAAAAATTTTTTTGCTTCGTACAGCAGAATATTTCACATATTTGCACAAAAACAATTAAAAATAGTGTAGATTTTTTGATTCATAAACTCCGAGTTATAAATTTGATTTACATTATGTAAGAGAATCAAAGATGCACATACATCATACATAATGTATTGCTTACAGCAGTGATTTTACAATGTTATTTTCTGTTTACAAGTGCAATTCTGAAAGGTGCCAGTAGACAATTTAAGACAGTAAAGGAATATAACAAATAATATTTATCGCACACCCTTCATCCTAATATTCTGACCATGTGAAAACCAAAAATTTTTTTTGAGATGTACAAAGCTTGGTGTATGCAAATGAGAAAATATTCAAAATAAAAACCAGTTATAGGTGCAAATACCAGTCTAAAAACCTCAACGTTTGTGTAAAGCCATGTATGACTTTAAATGATAAAACTGCACAAGAATTACAATATTTGCCCAGATGCAGCATCAGCACCAACCCTCATTTAGTGCTCGTCTTTAATGGTGCATACATTACATATCTGAAATGAAATACATCCACAACAGACAAACCATTCATCCTCACATGAGGAGGATGAGTGAACAAACATTACAGGACGTCACATTAAACAAAAGAGCTTTTCTTTTTTCTCTCTCTTTGTAATCATATCAAAAAGCATTTGATGATGTCAAACGCATAAACAGGACAAACAGAATTCAATTGCAGAATAGTTCAGAAAGCAGCCTCACAGACAAGTTTAAAAGAAGTTGTATAGCATTTACATTCATGAGCTCAGCAGCAGAGGGAGGACTTTTACTTATTTATTGTTCAGGTGGCTTTTCTTTCCCGAGGGCCGAAAGAAAAAAAACCTAGAGAAAGTGAAATATGCTGCAAGCCAGTAGAAAATAAACCTCATAAAAATATTGTTATTGGTTCTCTATGCAAAGTGTCACGATTACAGTTCAAATGACGGGACTACGAGTAAAAAGGCTGTTTTTGACAAGACTATTGTTGGTTCAGATGACAATTAGATAAAATAATTTGTGATGAAAAACTGGCCTCCATCTGTGCTCTCTCCATTCATTTTGAAATTGTCATCTGTCAACTGCTCCTGTGCATTTTTTGAGACACATATAAGCAGCTGGATCTCAGAGTAGGTTACCACACTTAAACTGCTGTGATTTCTCCAACTAGCATTGTGTCATTTCTTGATCCATATTCCATATGTTTATTTGCTACATCACCTCCCATAATGGCACGTTACCGTTCGAGGCTGCAGCTGGCCGTCACTGGCTGATCGCTCTCAGTACCTGTTCTGATGCTCAAAGTGCCAGCGATTAAAATCAAGGTTGAAAGCCACGATGCTGCCAGACGCCATGCCTGTGATCAGAGTCCTGGAAACATTGAAAACAGAGTCAGGTTTAAACCAGTTTAGGATTTGTTTGTATAGTTTGTCTCTGTGTGGTGTAAGTATAAACTTTGTATAAGGTTTATAAAGTTTGACCTCTGATCATGTGACAGGTCCATGGCTCGGATGCCGGCGTCACAGCCAGGGTAGACATACAGTTGCTTGAAGTCACAGGCCTGCCAGATCTCCACCACCCCGTTATCTCCTCCAGTCACTAGATTTTGCCCATCACTGCTCAGGAGGATGGCCTGACAAAAGAGAAGGAAATACAGCTTTTTCTAAACTTTAGTAACTAGCAACCTACTCTACCATTCAAAAGTTTGGGGGCACGATTAATTTGTATTTATTTTTGATTTTTTTTGAAAGAAAGTAATACATTTATTCATCAAGGACACATTAAACCAATTAATAATTACAGTAAAAAGACATTTATAATATTAGAAAAGATTTGTATTTCAAATAAATGCTGTTCTTTGGAACTTTCTATTCAACAAAAATACTGAAAAAAGAATCACAACTTCCACAAAAATATTAAGCAGCACAACTGTTTTCAACATTGATAATAAGAAGAAATAATATTTCACAATACTACTGATTTTACTGTATTTTTGATCAAATGAATGCAGCCTTGGCAAACATAAGAGGCTTAACAAAAAAAAAAAAATTATAAAATCTTACCAACCAAATACAAATATAACATTTATAATGTTGAAAAGTGAAAAATGTACTATAATTCAATTTAAGAATTCATCTTTTTACTCAACAAACAGTTTTGCAATTGCAGCCATAGAGCATTATTAGAAAACTAAGCATTGCTATAGAAATCTAATCTAACAGACCAGTATGTGTGTGACCAAGTAAAGAGTTCAGAACATACACGTGTGGAGTCGTTGATCTCCATCTGGGCCAGCAGCTTGCCGTTGATGCTGAAGTTGCAGAACTGACCCCTGTCATAGTAGATGATGCAGTGACCTTCACTGGACACTGAGATCAGGCGAGGAAGCACACAGCTGTCAGAGCCCTCCAGTGCCCTCAGAAGATCCCCAGTGATGGTGTGGACCAGACATGGCCCCTCTGACAAACAGACATGTCTGATAAGTGACGCTCTTGTGGAATCACACACTGCCTCTTCACTTCATATCCCACAATGGTCCTCTCTCACTTACCTTTTGCTCCACTGATTACAATTCCCAGCTCAGCACACACTGACACACACACAACCTCATAGTCATGACCGGTCAGAACCGCACGAGGAGCTGGGTAATCACCTGCAAATGAGCACAGGAAGCACAAACACACATATTACCCAGCAGGAAACAGAAATATAACAACATCAGCAAACTGTAGCATAACAGGCTTTAAAAGTGAATTTAAAAGTAAAAATAAACATACAATTTCAGGATTTTGAAAGATATAATAAAAAAACAAACAAACAAAAACAATTAAAATAATAAATTAAACACACACACAAAAACATAAACATTAATAAAATTAAAAATATAAATAGAAAAATAGATGTATTCTCACTAGTGGTGTTTTAGGATTTTGACTATTATAAATAAAATTACAATAATAATAAATTATAAATAATTAATAAAATAAATTAAAAACTTTAAAAATAGAAGCACTGACTTTTAGGATTTTGAAATATATAACTAAAATCTTAATAATAATAATAATAATAACAAAAAATAAACCAAATTATAAATATATGAACAGAAATAAAATAAACACAAAAATAAAAAAATATAGCATTATAAATAAATACATAGAAGCAACATTATAAAATAGGATTATAAAATAATAATAAATTATAAATACTTTCATAAAAATAGATTAATAAACAGAAACAGAAGCATTCTTATTAGTGGTCTTAGACTTAGGATTTTAAAATACAAAATAATAACAATAACAACAATAACAATAAAGCAATCACAAAAGTAAATGATATATTAATTGATAAAAAAATAAATGAAAAATATAAATGGGAGAAATATAAACACTCACTAGTGGTCTTTGACTTGTGGATCCTGCTGTACATAAATAATTATTTATTAAACTGCTAGCCTATAAAAGCAGCTTGTTTTGTTTTAGCAGATTCTTGCAGTGCACATGACTAAAACCAATTAATCTGATTCTGCATGGAAGATAACGCAGTAAGAATACTACACAAACACAATATAACCGATGTGAGGAAACCACAATAAAGCCCTCAAGAACATCTGCCTCTAAATGATCACCGACAGCGGCCCAACAGCCTCTGAACCCCATACACTGTCACATGATGGATGAGAGGGAGGGAAGAGGTGATATGAGCTCATTTAAAGACACCTGTGGTACCTCATCAGCACCAGCTGGACGGATCAGTGAACTGCCATGAAAGGGCTCGTTTTGGAAAAAGTAGAAAACTCATTTAAAACCTGCCTCTTACAAACACAACAGCCGAGATGTGATTTGAACAATGTGGAATACATCCCCATCCCTATCACGTCTACATTTTGCTTATTATAAGGTCCACTGCTGCAATTTCCAAAGCAGTTCATTTGAGAAATAACAGGTAGAATCATTAAACTCGCTCGGCCTCCTGGGTCTCTACCATCACGCTTGAAGATACTTGTATATTTGTACACACTGCAGTAAGTTAGAGAAGCAATTCAAGTGTAAGGAAAGCGGGGCCTGTGCTGTAATTAGCTTGATTTGTGCAGTGAGGAAGCAAAGCAGTAATTATTAGCCGGGGGGATCAACATTATGTTTCCAGATTGATCAAACAGTGCTTTTGGAGAAGGTGTGTGTGTGTTTCATTGGTTTAAAGGATTAGTTCTGTCATCATTTACTTGCTCATGTTCCAAACACATTTGACTCTCTTCTGTGGAACACAAATCTAAATAATGTGCGGCTCACGCTTCTCGATGCTGTTACAATGAATGCAACATAAGCAGTCAAGCCTCAAAAAGGACGCAGAAGCTCCATAAAAAGTAGTAATTAACACCAAATTTACCAAATTAACACCACAGACCCAAATTTACAGTACTGTTCAAAAGTTTGGGGTCGGTTAGATTTTTTATTATTTTGGAAAGAAGTCTCTTATGCTCACCAAGGCTGCATTTATTTGATCAAAAATAGATAAAAATATTATGAAATATTATTACAATTTAAAATAACTGTTTTCTATTTGAATATATTTTAAAATGTAATTTATTCCTGTGATGTCAAAGCTGAATTTTCAGCATCAATACTCCAGTCTTCAGTGTCACATGATACTTCAGAAATCATTCAAATATGCTGATTTGCTGCTCAAGAAACATTTCTTTTTGGCAACAGTTGCACTGGTTAATATTTTTGTGGAAATCATGATACTTTTTTTCCCATGATTCTTTGATGAATAGAAAAAGAAAAGCATTTATATCAAATTAAAACATTCTGCAACATTATAAATGTCTTTACTGTCACTTTTGACCAATTTAATGCAACCTTGCTGAATAAAAAATATACTAATTTCTTTAAAAAAAAAAACATTTTTATTGACCCTAAACTTTTGAACGTAGTGTATGTCCAGTGATCTGTTAAATGTTGACATCAGATCACTGAGTCAGTGAGTTAAACTTGAGAATTTGATCAGGCTGATTCATGAACAAATCATTCAGGTTTAGTGAACTGGGTCGTTTGGTGAGCTGAGCTGATGTCAAAATGTCAATATTTTCAGTGAATAAGGCTCAAATTTCAGTCTGTTCTGCACAAAAAGTCACCATATAACTTCAGAAGATGTCTGAGCTACTTTTATGGTGCTTTCAGGTTCTTTATGAAGCCTGGAAGTCCTGATTCATTGCAACTGAATGTTAAAGAGCGACCAATATTGAAAGAAAATCCTACAGTTTTGGCACGTCCTATATTTTATATATAATTCCTTTAAATTACACTGAATCTCTGATCATTTCTTTAATAACTTAAATAAACCATAAAGTTGTTCTCTGATGATAAATTCCTGATTTTAAGTGGCCACATTGTATGTTTTAATCTGTACTGCATCAAACATAACGCGCTGTCCATGTACAGGCAGAGGGATTTATAAAACAAAAGCTAATAATGTAGTACTGGGAGAAGGTTCATCCCATTAATTGAGATCTAACACTAACACTAAGTTCATTAACATCCACATAATAAAGACATATGCCATTACTTTGCATGTAGAGCACCATTAAATGAAGCCAGGAATCAATAGAATGACCGCTACAAATCCAGATGTTTTTTTTTTAAGTTGGCGAGCAATCAAAGGTTACTCAGGCCTTGATCAATATGGGCCCGTGTTCACCGAGTTCTCCACAGGGGCCCGTCTGACAGCGCTAAGCCCAGCTGTCAGTGATCAGGGTGGGGACGTGTGTCAGCACTGGATCCCTCGGGAGATCCCAGATCACCTTCATCACAATAGATTTAATCAGTCCGCACCCGGGCCCTTCTAAACCCTCGCACTAAACCCCAGCGGTACAGCGACACAATTAAGAGGTGTAAATTGGAGAGCGGCTGCTGGGGTCGTGAAGCACCGGGGCCTTGATTGAGCCGGACGGGATTTTAATCATTGCACATTTAAGACACACTCCGGCTTTCTCGGGCAACTGTGAAATCAATTTCTACACCATGTCGGAGTGCCTCAGGGGCCGGTACTGGGATATCTGCTGAATATTCATGGATGTTCCTGTCCTGACACTCTCCATTGAGAGACAGATGAAAAAAGTGCAGTGTGGGGAAGCTTGATGAAGCACAGCTGAACTTATCATTGACACAAAAACACACGCTAATGAGGGTTTGTTTTTCTTTACTGCTACACTGATATCGTTTTAACAACCTCAAATAATTTTGGGTATAAGTCTGGAATATATAATGAGGGAAAATAAAATACTTTTGCATTAAATGGGTGCATTCCCCTTTAGATCATATACTAACACCAGAATTAGGTTTATGGAGTGTGTACGTGTGTGTAACTGTGAAAGTTTTGCCTCAGGTCAAAGTATATTTCCTGCAAAAACAGTTATATACTGCATGCTTATGAAAACATAAGATCAAAATAAAGAAAAGAAAAGAAAAGAAAAAGACTTTACAATAAGTTTCTGTTGAAATACAGATGAAATAATAATAAAATAATAAAATAAATACGAAATAAGATCAACCAGCATTTTAAAGATGATTTAAAACAGTACAAAACTGTTAAAAATTCAATAAAAAATAGTGAAAATTAATATATATCAGTATTTTACAATTTATTCGCTAAGTTAGTTTTTTTCGTAAATTTATTTCGAACCTTATTGAACTTATTTTGAACCTTATTGTGCTCCCAAAAATTGTTCTGAAATATACCACTAGAGGGCACTGTTCATTTCTTAGAGGACAGGGCTCAACATTTTCATCCATTTGAATTTTGGACATGGACAATTCTTTTTTAAATTAAAAATCTTAAATTATTATTATTATTACTATTAAGCTGTTCCAAGAAATAATTACATATAAATAGTGTTCATTAGTATTACTCAGAAATGACTGCAATTAAGTGCAGCTGAAATTATGACATTATTACATTGCATGACATAATGACACCAGATTGGTACTAGATTGGTGTACCATGAGCTTGATAAAGTTAACAATGTTAGGTTTATTCCTGGTTATATATAAATAGTTCTTTGTTCATAATTCCCTCCAGTTTCAAGCATACAGACCATTCGTCTCCTTTGTGAGGGCACACAGTAAGCAGTTGTGTGTGAATATCATGGGAGTTTTGTTCCCTGTGCTTTAAAAACAGGAGCCTCGCTAATTGGAGGCAGTCGAGCTGAAATCCTTAATTAACTGTCTGAGCATCACTGAAGTTAATTAGAGAACACGCTCACCTAAACCACAGCTCATGACATGCTGAAAAAAAGGACAACACATCTAATACACATCAACGGAGCAAAAGGACACACATCTTTGCAAAACGCACACAAGAGCAAGCTCAGACGTGCAGACTTGTTTTCTTATTAACATGTTTGCAGCTCATGTTACAAAAAAACAGCTTTCTGGTTTCTGTAGCAAGGGATCCTGGAACAATTAGGAGCTGTAATGCATTCATTTGTTATGCAATAATAGCTTTTGTTAGTACAGAAGTTAATATAAAAATGAAAAAAAAAAAAATAATAATAATATTATGTTGCCTAGTGTTTGAGCTTCTATAATCTCCTCCATTATTAATGTAACATCTAATATTAATGTCTATTCTTGCATGATTGTATAATGTAGTATGCTTAATATTGAGGTAATTGCGCTTAAAGGAATAGTTCACCCAATAATAAAATGACTCATATTTTAGCCAGAAGCAACAATTTGAAGTTAAAAACATCCTAATGATGGATTTGTTTATTACAAACAAGATCGGTTTTGCATCACAAGATGTTATTGCTGTATTGAAGTCATGTTGTGGATTATTGTGATGTTTTATTATCTGTTTGGACTCTCATTCTGACGGCACCCATTCACTGCAGAGGATAAAAAAAAAAAATAATAATAATATTATGTTGCCTAGTGTTTGAGCTTCTATAATCTCCTCCATTATTAATGTAACATCTAATATTAATGTCTATTCTTGCATGATTGTATAATGTAGTATGCTTAATATTGAGGTAATTGCGCTTAAAGGAATAGTTCACCCAATAATAAAATGACTCATATTTTAGCCAGAAGCAACAATTTGAAGTTAAAAACATCCTAATGATGGATTTGTTTATTACAAACAAGCAGCTTTTTGCATCACAAGATGTTATTGCTGTATTGAAGTCATGTTGTGGATTATTGTGATGTTTTATTATCTGTTTGGACTCTCATTCTGACGGCACCCATTCACTGCAGAGGATACATTGATGAACAAGTGATGTAATGTTACATTTCTCCAAATCTGTTCCGATGAAGAAACAAATTCATGTACATCTTGGATGGCCTGAGGGTGAGTACATTTTCATTTTTGGGTGAACTATTCCTTCAGGTTTAGTTTCTACTCACTGTTGTTAGGGTTGTCTCCAATGATATGGTGTCGCCCACTCCAGTACCACAGCAACAGAGTGGCATCTCTGGATCCCGACACAATGTAGCAGTCACCACCGATGTAAGACTCGGAGCGTGCCAGACATGTGACCACGTCCCAGTGACCGAACACAATCTGAGTGAGCTTGCCTGCAAACAAACATACGTTCTTTTTGTCCCTCACACTTCAAAGCACAAATGTGACCCTGGACCACAAAACCAGTCTTAAGTCGCTGGGGTATATTTGTAGCAATAGCTAAAAATACATTGTATGGGTCAAAATTATAGATTTTTCTTTTATGCCAAAGATCATTAGGATATAATTAGTAAAGATCACGTTCCATGAAGATATTTTGTAAATTTCTTACTGTAAATATATTAAAACTGAATTTTTGATCAGTAATATGCATTGCTAAGAACTTTATTTGGACAACTTTAAAGGCGATTTTCTCAATATTTTGATTTTTTTGCACCCTCAGATTCCAGATTTTCAAATAGTTGTATCTCGGCCAATCTCAGTGTATCACAAACCATACATCAATGGAAAGCGTATTTATTCAGCTTTCAGATGATGTATAAATCTCAATTTCGAAAAATTGACCTTTATGACTGGTTTTGTGGTCCAGGGTCACAAATATGTTGGTTAGACCAATAAACATTAATATCTTGGTCACTCATTAAAAAAAAAAAAAGTATCAAACTACAAGAGTCTTCTGAAGCCAAATGATGTTTCAAGAAAGTTCTAGAGAGAAATGGATTTTTGAACAAATTATTTTGTGTTCACATTAATGAATCAGTTGACTCAGTTCAAATAACCAATCTAACTGATTCATTCGCAATTCAGAGTTCAGCTCGCTGACTCTAACCTGGGTGTTGTACGGCTTCAAAAGTACAACATACAAGTCATATGGACTACCTTCAGGATACTTTGATTCAACGTGAGTAAATAATGACAAAATGTAACATTTTGGGTGAATAATTCCCTTAATGTCTAATGAGCGTCTCTTACCCGTGTCTGAAGAGTAAACACGGAAACTCTTGTCCCAGAAACCACATACCAGGATGTAGCGGTTATCAGCCGTCACCACAAAACACTGAGTGTTGATCTGAATGCTCTGGTCAACCAGGTCAGTGATTTGTCGTTTGTTTGTGCCCGAGTTGTTAGCTGGAAGAGACATGTTTACAGAGTTTTGAAATCATTCAACTTACAAAAAAATAAAAGTCTAATTTATTAAAATATTCAAACTACAGTTCCAAAGTTTTGGAGATGATAAAGAGTTTTTTTCCCCTAATAAATATGCAAGTTCAGTGTTTACCTTCTTTACTAAAGCTAAAGCATGTAATTTTTGTGTCACTTTATCACAAATATTGTATATATGATGACACTCTCCACATCTGCTATTGAATGGATAAATGAATAGTCCCACTACAAACTCATGCTATCAGTTGAAACAATGTTGCTGTGTCGAATAAGTTGGGATATAAAACAGAGCAATATTTTCAAAGCACCACAGAGCCACAGTGTCACACTTTTCAGAGAAACCTGCTGTGCAAACAGATTACTTAAATTAGTTACGAATGGAATAGAAGAAAGTATTTTAACAACAAAAAACCTCAAACCCACCAATAAGTGAGTCCATCTCAATGGGGAGGTGATGGGCCTGCTCTAGTGAATATCCTGGAGCTCCTCGAAGACCTACACACACACAGACAATAAAAGAAATCAGAAACACATTGTTCAGTACCTGTTCAAAAACACACACACTGTAAAAAAAAAATCAATAAAAAAAAATATCATCATATTTGTCTTGTACTCTAGTAAAAACATCTAAACATACATTTACTTGAGAAGCAAAATTACTAATGATATTAAGTCTTGTTTTCTTTCTTGCTTAAAAACAAGAAAAAATATCTGCCAATGGGGTAAGAAAAATTTATAAGGAAAAATGATTTCTCTTACTCTATTGGCAGACTTTTTTCACCCTTGTTTTAAGCATAAAGCTGCTTAATTTTGATACATTTTTGCATACTTTTTTTCCAGAAGAAAAAACAACAGAAAAAACAAGAGAAGAGTCCTTTTGCTTCTCAAGGAAATGCATCTTGATTAGATATTTGTACTGGAAAGCAAGACAAAAATACTGAGAAATAAAATTATTTTCCTTAGAAATAAAAGTCTTCCTACAGACACCTGCCCTGCCGCCACAGTCAAGTCCACTTCCTGACCCCGTCCCATATGACATGGGGTCTTTATGGAGACCCACCAGTCAGATCTCCATGGTGCTTATTGATTTCTCTCTCTCTCCTGTGTCAGGCAGGCCAGAGCTATAGCACCCCTGAGGCAGGCCTACAGAGCAAAGACAGTGTGGCGGCCTCATTATTTTGTGGGAGCGACACACACACATATGGCCGGAGAGGGCTGGCCCTGCAGCTGCAGCCATTAGTAGTGTGAGAGAGTGAAGTTGTCACGTTTGGTCCTGACATCACTATGTGTTGCCGTGACAGCTGGGGAGGTGCGATGCGAAAGGAAAGGCCGTGATAGGCTAATTTACCTTAGGCCACTGAGCCCGACCTCTGACCCGCAGGTGAGGGGGGCTCTGGGGAAAGGCTAGTTGGGTAATGTTGTTCACACATGGCCAAGTGGTAACATGTGGAGTGTAGCTGTTTTTTGTTGGAGTGTGCATGTTTGTGTTTGCAGGTGAAATCAAGCTATTAGCTGGTTAAATAGTATGTAGTATACACAGAGATTCCCACTCACCCACGGTGTTATGCCAGCGGTTGACAGCGAAGAGCCGGCTGCAGGTGATGGTGACGACGGCGGGGAGGGTCAGGTGCGGCAGCGTGTTAGCGGCCACGTGAGTGACAGGAGAGTTGGAGGGAAACTTCAGCACCATGATGACATCCTGCTGCATCTGATCCTTGTACATGAGCGGACTCTGCGGAAGGAAACACTGTTGAACAGAGAAAGCAAAGGAAGAGAAAGATGGAAAAGAGGGAGGGAAGGGAGAGATAGATGAGGAGAGGTTGTTAGCGAAAAAAAAAAGAATTGGAAAACAGAGGATAGACTGTGTGTGGTAGTTCAGGAGGAGAGTCAGGGAGAAGATCTATCTATCTATCTATCTATCTATCTATCTATCTATCCATACACACACACTACAGTTCAAAAGTCTGTACGATTTTTTGTTTGTTTAAAAAAAAAAACTCTATTAGGCTCACCAAGGCTGCATTTATTTGGTGACAAATGCAGTCAAAAAAGTAATATTGTGAAATATTATTTTAAATATTGAAATATTTAAAATGACTTTTCCATTTGGATATTTTTTTTAAATGTAATTTATTCCTGTAATGTCAAAGCTGAATTTTCAGCATCATTAATCCAGGCTTTAGTGTCACATGATACGTCAGAAATCATTCTAATATATGATGTGCTGCTCAATAAACATTTCTTACTATTATCAGTGTTGAAAATATCAAATTTTATTTTTATTTTTTTGTGTGTGGAAACAGTGATTCTTTAATGAATAAGACAGTTAAAAAGAAAAGTATTTATTTTAAATATAATATTTTTGTAGTAAAAAAAGAAAGAAAAAAAAGTATTTACTGTCACTTTTAATCAATTTGATGCAACTTTGCTGAAAAAAAAAATCTTACTGAGCCTAAAAATACAGTAAAATATATAATAAAATGTATAGTCTAAATAAAAACACACTTCAAACAGACGTCACAGTGAGGAAAATGTGCAATCTGCGATTATTTCAAAAACCCGTGTTTTACGCTGATTTGAGGAACATGATAGTCAAAGCATTTCATTATGGACATCTTTGGCAACCACAAACTCAACTGACAGTGAAACCTAAAGCAGTAGGCTGCACACAATTACTTAGAAATATAAATAAGTACTAATTATAAAACTTGTATTGACAGCATTACAACATTCACTTTGTAAACTCCAGTGTGATTGTTATGACAGATGCTTGATTGACATGGGAGTGATTAGTTTTGAGGTGTGAGGACTTATATGGCCAGTAGAGAGCACTGTTCTCCCGACACAACTATCTGACGAGAGAGTTCTTCCTGATGGAGTTGTGAGCTCCTGTAAGTATGGCAGGTCTGTGTGTCATGTTATTTGTGTTAGGGCATGTGTGTGGCTCTGTGAAGGTTGTTGTACACAGAACCAGTGACTACCTGGAAGTAGCAGAGCTTGACTTTTCAGCATGTGGGTTCAAGTAAGGAGCAAACTACAAATTGGATAAAGCCTACAGTACAGTTACAAAGAGGAAATCAATGGAAATGGCCTAGATTTATAGACACACACACACACGGAACTCTCCATAGGCGTAATGGTTTTTATACTGTACAAACTGCATTTTCTCTCACCCTACACCTAAACCTACCCCTCACAGAAAACTTTGTGCATTTTAAGATTTTCAAAAAACACAATTTAGTATTTTTTAACCCTTCTGAATTACAGGGACACAGGAAGTGTCCTCATAAACCACCTTCACATTGTAAAACCTATGTCATACCCATGTCATTATTCACAATTGTGTCCTCATAAACCACCCAAACCGGTGCGCGTGCACACACACACACACACACACACACACACACACACACACACTGCATTGCTCAGGCTAAGTAGATTTTTCCTGAAAATTAATCAACTTGAAATGTAGTTACAATAGCAGTATTACTATTTTAATGGTTATCACACTGCAGATTGAGCTAAACTACAACATGGCTGCTGCAAAATTTTGGACATATGGACGTGAGACTGTTGTACTGGGTTACGTTGTAATACCCATGTCATTATACACATTTGTGTCCTCATAAATCATATATACCAGAACACACACACACGCACACACACACATCACCGTTTCCACAAAAATATTTAGCAGCACAACGGTTTTCAACATTGATAATAATAAGAATGGTTTCTTGAGCACCAAATCAGCATATCAGAAATATTTCTGACGTATCATGTGACACTGAAGACTGGAGTAATGATGCTGAAAAATCAGCTTTGTATCACAGAAATAAATAACATTTTAACATATATTTAAATAGAAAACATTTTGAAATAGTCATTTCAAATTGTAATATTTCACAATATTACTGCATTTTTGATAAAATAAATGCAGTTTTGGTGAGTATAAGACACTTCTTCTAAAAACTCCTAGCAACACAAACCTTTTGAACGGTAGTGTACTTTGGGAATTTGACGTGCTGCAGCGTAACATGCTTTGTTTAAACCATCTAAAACCAAGGTTTTTGCTTAGTCACTATGTTTAAAGTTTTCTTGACCTAATGTTACAATTACAAATTAAGATTTAGGTTTCTTTTTGCCTGTTGTGTGATACATGTATGAGCCATAAACTCTGATGAAGAGTCAAAAATCATTGAAGAAAGGACTGAAACCTTTTCATCCTTCACTCCACAAACATCCCTCACGTTATATAACGCTGACAGACGCATGTCACCGTGTGTTGGTTATTGATAGGCTGTATGTTTATGTTTGTGTGTGGAGTCCAGGAGATGTGGAGAGTTTGCGTGTGTGCCACTGTGAACGGTAGCATTGACAGACACCTACAAGCTCCCCTCGACTGTTCTGAGGCTCTGATCCCATCAATCTTTCCTTCCCGCGTGGAGCGCCTCCCACAGTCTCTCAGAACAAAACAGCTCTCCCTCAGCGCTCTGAAGCCTGGACTCTTGTGTCAGATCAAACATCTGCTTTATCCATGTCACTACACCGTGCAGATATGCATGTTAAACTTGTCACATGACCTACACAGAAATTATTTTTTCCTACTTAGTATGTTTTCCAGTAAAAATATCTAAACATGCTTTAATCAAGATACACTTAACTTAAGAATGCAAAAAGACTTAAGATATTACGTCATGTCTGAAAAATTTATAAAAATTAAGTGAGTTTATGTTAAAAACAAGAAAAAATATCTGCCATGAAGTAAGAAAAGTAAACTTAATTCAAAGGGAAAACAAGATTTGTTTTATTTTATTTCACACACACACACACACACACACACACACACACACACACACACACACATACACACACACATATAGA